>NC_083696.1:44645000-44809080 GCF_033118175.1 Dama dama
ACCTGAAGAGCATGAAAAGATTTGAAAAATAGGAAGAGCTTCAAAAGGTGTCAAAAATGTGAGGAGCATGAAACGGTCTGAAAAATAGAAGGAGCATGAAGTGGTGTTCAAAACATGAAGAGCCTGAAAAGGTGTGAAAAATATGAAGAGGTTCAAAAGGTGTGAAAAATATGAGGAGCATGAAACGGTCTGAAAAATAGGAGGAGCATGAAGCGGTGTTGAAAAACATGAAGAGCCTGAAAAGGTGTGAAAAATATGAGAGCTTCAAAAGCTGTCAAGTATATGAGGTTCATGAAACAGTCTGAAAAATTGGGGGAGCATGAAACGGTCTGAAATAGGAGGAGCATGAAACGGTGTTGAAAAACATGAAGAGCCTGAAAAGGTGTGAAAAATATGAAGAGCTTCAAAAGCTGTCAAGTATATGAGGAGCATGAAACAGTCTGAAAAATTGGGGGAGCATGAAACGGTCTGAAAAATAGGAGGAGCATAAAGCGTTGTTCAAAAACAAGAAGAGCCTGAAATGGTGTGAAAAATATGAAGAGTTTCAAAAGGTTTCAAAAATATGAGGAGCATGAAACGGTCTGAAAACAGGAGGAGCATGAATCGGCGTTGAAAAACATGAAGAGCCTGAAAATGTGTGAAAAATATGAAGAGCTTCAAACTTTGTCAAATACATGAGGAGCTTGAAACGGTCTGAAAAAGAGGAGGAGCATGAAGCCGTGTGGAAAAACATTAAGAGCCTGAAAACGTGAGAAAAATATGAAGAGCTTCAAAAGGTGTGAAAAATATGAAGAGCTTCAAAAGGTGTCAAAAATGAGATGAGCATGAAACGGTCTGAATAATAGGAGGAACAAGAAGTGGTGTTGAAAAACATGAAGAGCCTGAAAAGGTGTGAAATATATGAAGAGCTTCAAAAGGTGTCAAAAATGAGATGAGCATGAAACGGTCTGAATAATAGGAGGAACAAGAAGTGGTGTTGAAAAACATGAAGAGCCTGAAAAGGTGTGAAATATATGAAGAGCTTCAAAAGATGTCAAAATATGAGGAGCATGAAACGGTCTGAAAAATAGGAGGAGCATGAAGCAGTGTTGAAAAACATGAAGAGCCTGAAAAGGTGTAAAAAATATGAAGAGCTTCAAAAGGTGTCAAAAATATGAGGAGCATGAAACGGTCTGAAAAATAAGAGGAGCATGAAGCGGTGTTCAAAAACATGAAGATCCTGAAAAGGTGTGAAAAATATGAAGAGCTTCAAAAGGTGTGAAAAATATGAGGATCATGAAACGCTCTGAAAAATAGGAGGAGCATGAAGTGGTGTAGAAAAACTTGAAGAGCCTGAAAAGGTGTGAAATATATGAAGAGCTTCAAAAGGTGTCAATAATAAGAGGTGCATGAAACAGTCTGAAAAATATGAGGAGCATGAAACGGTCTGAAAAATAGGAGGAGCATGAAGCGGTGATGAAAAACATGAAGAGCCTGAAAAGGTGTGACCAATATAAAGAGCTTGAAAGGTGTCAATAATATGAGGATCATGAAATGGTCTGAAAAATAGGAGGAGCATGAAACGGTGATGAAAACATGAAGAGCATGAAAAGATTTGAAAAATAGGAAGAGCTTCAAAAGGTGTCAAAAATGTGAGGAGCATGAAACGGTCTGAAAAATAGAAGGAGCATGAAGCGGGGTTCAAAACACGAAGAGTCTGAAAAGGTGTGAAAAATATGAAGAGGTTCAAAAGGTGTGAAAAATATGAGGAGCATGAAACGGTCTGAAAAATAGGAGGAGCATGAAACGGTGTTGAAAAAAATGAAGAGCCTGAAAAGTTGTGAAAAATAGGAAGAGCTTCAAAAGGTGTGAAATACATGAGGAGAATGAAATGGTATGAAAAATAGGATAAACATGAAGCGGTTTTCAAAATCATGAAGAGCCTGAAAAGGTGTGAAAAATATGAAGAGCTTCAAAAGATGTGAAATACATGAGGAGCATTAAACGGTCTGAAAAATAGGAGGAGCATGAAGCGGTGTTCAAAAACATGAAGAGACTGAAAATGTGTGAAAAAATATGAAAAGCTTCAAAAGGTGTGAAAAATATGAGGAGCATGAAGCGGTCTGAAAAATAGGAGGAGCATGAAACGGTGTTGAAAAAAATGAAGAGCCTGAAAAGTTGTGAAAAATAGGAAGAGCTTCAAAAGGTGTGAAATACATGAGGAGAATGAAATGGTATGAAAAATAGGATAAACATGAAGCGGTTTTCAAAATCATGAAGAGCCTGAAAAGGTGTGAAAAATATGAAGAGCTTCAAAAGATGTGAAATACATGAGGAGCATTAAACGGTCTGAAAAATAGGAGGAGCATGAAGCGGTGTTCAAAAACATGAAGAGACTGAAAATGTGTGAAAAAATATGAAAAGCTTCAAAAGGTGTGAAAAATATGAGGAGCATGAAGCTGTCTGAATAATAGGAGGAGCATGAAGCTGTTTTCAAAAACATGAAGAGCCTGAAAATGTGTGAAAAATATGAAGAGCTTCAAAAGGTGTCACAAATGAGATGTGCATGAAACGGTCTGAAAAAGAGCAGGAGCATGAGGCGGTGTTAAAAAACATGAAGAGCCTGAAAAGGTGTGAAAAATATGAAGAGCTTCAAAAGGTGTCAAAAATATGAGGAGCATGAAACGGTCTGAAAAATAAGAGGAGCATGAAGCGGTGTTCAAAAACATGAAGATCCTGAAAAGGTGTGAAAAATATGAAGAGCTTCAAAAGGTGTGAAAAATATGAGGATCATGAAACGCTCTGAAAAATAGGAGGAGCATGAAGCAGTGTAGAAAAACTTGAAGAGCCTGAAAAGGTGTGAAATATATGAAGAGTTTCAAAAGGTGTCAATAATAAGAGGTGCATGAAACAGTCTGAAAACTATGAGGAGCATGAAGCGGTGATGAAAAACATGAAGAGCCTGAAAAGGTGTGACCAATATAAAGAGCTTGAAAGGTGTCAATAATATGAGGATCATGAAATGGTCTGAAAAATAGGAGGAGCATGAAACGGTGATGAAAACATGAAGAGCATGAAAAGATTTGAAAAATAGGAAGAGCTTCAAAAGGTGTCAAAAATGTGAGGAGCATGAAACGGTCTGAAAAATAGAAGGAGCATGA
Organism: Dama dama; assembly: GCF_033118175.1. Taxonomy (NCBI): domain Eukaryota; kingdom Metazoa; phylum Chordata; class Mammalia; order Artiodactyla; family Cervidae; genus Dama; species Dama dama. Next base: position 44,648,141 of record NC_083696.1, read on the forward strand.
AGCGGGGTTCAAAACACGAAGAGCCTGAAAAGGTGTGAAAAATATGAAGAGCTTCAAAAGGTGTGAAATACATGAGGAGAATGAAATGGTATGAAAAATAGGATAAACATGAAGCGGTTTTCAAAATCATGAAGAGCCTGAAAAGGTGTGAAAAATATGAAGAGCTTCAAAAGATGTGAAATACATGAGGAGCATTAAACGGTCTGAAAAATAGGAGGAGCATGAAGCGGTGTTCAAAAACATGAAGAGACTGAAAATGTGTGAAAAAATATGAAAAGCTTCAAAAGGTGTGAAAAATATGAGGAGCATGAAGCGGTCTGAAAAATAGGAGGAGCATGAAACGGTGTTGAAAAAAATGAAGAGCCTGAAAAGTTGTGAAAAATAGGAAGAGCTTCAAAAGGTGTGAAATACATGAGGAGAATGAAATGGTATGAAAAATAGGATAAACATGAAGCGGTTTTCAAAATCATGAAGAGCCTGAAAAGGTGTGAAAAATATGAGGAGCTTCAAAAGATGTGAAATACATGAGGAGCATTAAACGGTCTGAAAAATAGGAGGAGCATGAAGCGGTGTTCAAAAACATGAAGAGACTGAAAATGTGTGAAAAAATATGAAAAGCTTCAAAAGGTGTGAAAAATATGAGGAGCATGAAGCGGTCTGAATAATAGGAGGAGCATGAAGCTGTTTTCAAAAACATGAAGAGCCTGAAAATGTGTGAAAAATATGAAGAGCTTCAAAAGGTGTCACAAATGAGATGTGCATGAAACGGTCTGAAAAAGAGCAGGAGCATGAGGCGGTGTTAAAAAATATGAAGAGCCTGAAAAGGTGTGAAAAATATGAAGAGCTTCAAAAGGTGTCAAAAATATGAGGAGCATGAAACGGTCTGAAAAATAAGAGGAGCATGAAGCGGTGTTCAAAAACATGAAGATCCTGAAAAGGTGTGAAAAATATGAAGAGCTTCAAAAGGTGTGAAAAATATGAGGATCATGAAACGCTCTGAAAAATAGGAGGAGCATGAAGCAGTGTAGAAAAACTTGAAGAGCCTGAAAAGGTGTGAAATATATGAAGAGTTTCAAAAGGTGTCAATAATAAGAGGTGCATGAAACAGTCTGAAAAATATGAGGAGCATGAAGCGGTGATGAAAAACATGAAGAGCCTGAAAAGGTGTGACCAATATAAAGAGCTTGAAAGGTGTCAATAATATGAGGATCATGAAATGGTCTGAAAAATAGGAGGAGCATGAAACGGTGATGAAAACATGAAGAGCATGAAAAGATTTGAAAAATAGGAAGAGCTTCAAAAGGTGTCAAAAATGTGAGGAGCATGAAACGGTCTGAAAAATAGAAGGAGCATGAAGCGGGGTTCAAAACACGAAGAGCCTGAAAAGGTGTGAAAAATATGAAGAGCTTCAAAAGGTGTGAAAAATATGAGGATCATGAAACGCTCTGAAAAATAGGAGGAGCATGAAGTGGTGTAGAAAAACTTGAAGAGCCTGAAAAGGTGTGAAATATATGAAGAGTTTCAAAAGGTGTCAATAATAAGAGGTGCATGAAACAGTCTGAAAAATAGGAGGAGCATGAAGCGGTGATGAAAAACATGAAGAGCCTGAAAAGGTGTGACCAATATAAAGAGCTTGAAAGGTGTCAATAATATGAGGATCATGAAATGGTCTGAAAAATAGGAGGAGCATGAAACGGTGATGAAAACATGAAGAGCATGAAAAGATTTGAAAAATAGGAAGAGCTTCAAAAGGTGTCAAAAATGTGAGGAGCATGAAACGGTCTGAAAAATAGAAGGAGCATGAAGCGGGGTTCAAAACACGAAGAGCCTGAAAAGTTGTGAAAAATAGGAAGAGCTTCAAAAGGTGTGAAATACATGAGGAGAATGAAATGGTATGAAAAATAGTATGAACATGAAGCGGTTTTCAAAATCATGAAGAGCCTGAAAAGGTGTGAAAAATATGAAGAGCTTCAAAAGATGTGAAATACATGAGGAGCATTAAACGGTCTGAAAAATAGGAGGAGCATGAAGCGGTGTTCAAAAACATGAAGAGACTGCAAATGTGTGAAAAAATATGAAGAGCTTCAAAAGGTGTGAAAAATATGAGGAGCATGAAACGGTCTGAATAATAGGAGGAGCATGAAGCTGTTTTCAAAAACATGAAGAGCCTGAAAATGTGTGAAAAATATGAAGAGCTTCAAAAGGTGTCAAAAATATGAGGAGCATGAAACGGTCTGAAAAATAAGAGGAGCATGAAGCGATGTTCAAAAACATGAAGATCCTGAAAAGGTGTGAAAAATATGAAGAGCTTCAAAAGGTGTGAAAAATATGAGGATCATGAAACGCTCTGAAAAATAGGAGGAGCATGAAGCAGTGTAGAAAAACTTGAAGAGCCTGAAAAGGTGTGAAATATATGAAGAGCTTCAAAAGGTGTCAATAATAAGAGGTGCATGAAACAGTCTGAAAAATATGAGGAGCATGAAACGGTCTGAAAAATAGGAGGAGCATGAAGCGGTGATGAAAAACATGAAGAGCCTGAAAAGGTGTGACCAATATAAAGAGCTTGAAAGGTGTCAATAATATGAGGATCATGAAATGGTCTGAAAAATAGGAGGAGCATGAAACGGTGATGAAAACATGAAGAGCATGAAAAGATTTGAAAAATAGGAAGAGCTTCAAAAGGTGTCAAAAATGTGAGGAGCATGAAACGGTCTGAAAAATAGAAGGAGCATGAAGCGGGGTTCAAAACACGAAGAGTCTGAAAAGGTGTGAAAAATATGAAGAGGTTCAAAAGGTGTGAAAAATATGAGGAGCATGAAACGGTCTGAAAAATAGGAGGAGCATGAAACGGTGTTGAAAAAAATGAAGAGCCTGAAAAGTTGTGAAAAATAGGAAGAGCTTCAAAAGGTGTGAAATACATGAGGAGAATGAAATGGTATGAAAAATAGGATGAACATGAAGCGGTTTTCAAAATCATGAAGAGCCTGAAAACGTGTGAAAAATATGAAGAGCTTCAAAAGATGTGAAATACATGAGGAGCATTAAACGGTCTGAAAAATAGGAGGAGCATGAAGCGGTGTTCAAAAACTTGAAGAGACTGAAAATGTGTGAAAAAATATGAAGAGCTTCAAAAGGTGTGAAAAATATGAGGAGCATGAAACGGTCTGAATAATAGGAGGAGCATGAAGCTGTTTTCAAAAACATGAAGAGCCTGAAAATGTGTGAAAAATATGAAGAGCTTCAAAAGGTGTCACAAATGAGATGTGCATGAAACGGTCTGAAAAATAGCAGGAGCATGAAGCGGTGTTAAAAAACATGAAGAGCCTGAAAAAGTGTGAAAAATATGAAGAGCTTCAAAAGGTGTCAAAAATATGAGGAGCATGAAACGGTCTGAAAAATAAGAGGAGCATGAAGCGGTGTTCAAAAACATGAAGATCCTGAAAACGTGTGAAAAATATGAAGAGCTTCAAAAGGTGTGAAAAATATGAGGATCATGAAACGCTCTGAAAAATAGGAGGAGCATGAAGCAGTGTAGAAAAACTTGAAGAGCCTGAAAAGGTGTGAAATATATGAAGAGCTTCAAAAGGTGTCAATAATAAGAGGTGCATGAAACAGCCTTAAAAATATGAGGAGCATGAAACGGTCTGAAAAATAGGAGGAGCATGAAGCGGTGATGAAAAACAAGAAGAGCCTGAAAAGGTGTGACCAATATAAAGAGCTTGAAAGGTGTCAATAATATGAGGATCATGAAATGGTCTGAAAAATATGAGCAGCATGAAACGGTCTGAAAAATAGAAGCAGCATGAAGCGGTGTTCAAAACACGAAGAGCCTGAAAAGGTGTGAAAAATATGAAGAGGTTCAAAAGGTGTTAAAAATATGAGGAGCATGAAACGGTCTGAAAAATAGGAGGAGCATGAAGCGGTGTTGAAAAACATGAAGAGCCTGAAAAGGTGTGAAATATATGAAGAGCTTCAAAAGGTGTCAAAAATATGAGGAGAATGAAACGGTCTGAAAAATATGAGGAGCATGAAGCGGTGTTGAAAAACATGAAGAGCCTGAAAAGGTGTGAGATATATGAAGAGCTTCCAAAGGTGTCAATAATATGAGGAGCATGAAGTGGTGTTGAAAAACATGAAGAGCCTGAAAAGGTGTGAAATATATGAAGAGCTTCAAAAGTACTAAAAAATATGCAGAGCATGAACCGGTGTTGAAAAACATGAAGAGCCTGAAAAGTTTTGAAATATATGAAGAGCTTCAAAAGGTGTCATAAATATGAGCAGCTTGAAACAATCTGAAAAAAAGTAGGACCACTAAGTGGTGTTGAAAAACATGAAGAACCTAAAAAGGTGTGAAAAATATGAGCAGCATGAAACAATCTGAGAAAAAGTAGGAGCATTAAGTGGTGTTCAAAAACATAAAGAGACTGAAAATGTGTGAAAAATATGAAGAGCTACAAACGGTGTCAAAAATTTTAGGAGCATGAAACGGTCTGAAAAATAGGAGGAGCATGAAGCGCTTTTGAAAAACATGAAGAGCCTGAAAAGTTGTGATAAATATGACGAGCTTCAAATGGTGGAAAAATATGAGGAGCATGAAATGGTCTGAAAAATAGGAGTAGCATGAAATGGTCTGAAAAATAAGAGGAGGTTGAATCGGTGTTGAAAAACTAGAAGAGGCTGAAAACGTGTGAAAAATAGGAGGATCTTCAAAAGGTGTCAAAAATATGAGGAGCATGAAACGGTCTGAAAAATAGGAGGAGCATTAAACGGTGAAGAAAAACCTGAAGAGCATGAAAAGATTTGAAAAATAGGAAGAGCTTCAAAAGGTGTCAAAAATGTGAGGAGCATGAAACGGTATGAAAAATAGAAGGAGCATGAAGTGGTGTTCAAAACATGAAGAGCCTGAAAAGGTGTGAAAAATATGAAGAGGTTCAAAAGGTGTGAAAAATATGAGGAGCATGAAACGGTCTGAAAAATAGGAGGAGCATGAAGCGGTGTTGAAAAACATGAAGAGCCTGAAAAGGTGTGAAAAATATGAGAGCTTCAAAAGCTGTCAAGTATATGAGGTTCATGAAACAGTCTGAAAAATTGGGGGAGCATGAAACGGTCTGAAATAGGAGGAGCATGAAACGGTGTTGAAAAACATGAAGAGCCTGAAAAGGTGTGAAAAATATGAAGAGCTTCAAAAGCTGTCAAGTATATGAGGAGCATGAAACAGTCTGAAAAATTGGGGGAGCATGAAACGGTCTGAAAAATAGGAGGAGCATAAAGCGTTGTTCAAAAACAAGAAGAGCCTGAAATGGTGTGAAAAATATGAAGAGTTTCAAAAGGTTTCAAAAATATGAGGAGCATGAAACGGTCTGAAAACAGGAGGAGCATGAATCGGTGTTGAAAAACATGAAGAGCCTGAAAATGTGTGAAAAATATGAAGAGCTTCAAACTTTGTGAAATACATGAGGAGCTTGAAACGGTCTGAAAAAGAGGAGGAGCATGAAGCCGTGTGGAAAAACATTAAGAGCCTGAAAACGTGAGAAAAATATGAAGAGCTTCAAAAGGTGTGAAAAATATGAAGAGCTTCAAAAGGTGTCAAAAATGAGATGAGCATGAAACGGTCTGAATAATAGGAGGAACAAGAAGTGGTGTTGAAAAACATGAAGAGCCTGAAAAGGTGTGAAATATATGAAGAGCTTCAAAAGATGTCAAAATATGAGGAGCATGAAACGGTCTGAAAAATAGGAGGAGCATGAAGCAGTGTTGAAAAACATGAAGAGCCTGAAAAGGTGTAAAAAATATGAAGAGCTTCAAAAGGTGTCAAAAATATGAGGAGCATGGAACGGTCTGAAAAATAAGAGGAGCATGAAGCGGTGTTCAAAAACATGAAGATCCTGAAAAGGTGTGAAAAATATGAAGAGCTTCAAAAGGTGTGAAAAATATGAGGATCATGAAACGCTCTGAAAAATAGGAGGAGCATGAAGTGGTGTAGAAAAACTTGAAGAGCCTGAAAAGGTGTGAAATATATGAAGAGCTTCAAAAGGTGTCAATAATAAGAGGTGCATGAAACAGTCTGAAAAATATGAGGAGCATGAAACGGTCTGAAAAATAGGAGGAGCATGAAGCGGTGATGAAAAACATGAAGAGCCTGAAAAGGTGTGACCAATATAAAGAGCTTGAAAGGTGTCAATAATATGAGGATCATGAAATGGTCTGAAAAATAGGAGGAGCATGAAACGGTGATGAAAACATGAAGAGCATGAAAAGATTTGAAAAATAGGAAGAGCTTCAAAAGGTGTCAAAAATGTGAGGAGCATGAAACGGTCTGAAAAATAGAAGGAGCATGAAGCGGGGTTCAAAACACGAAGAGTCTGAAAAGGTGTGAAAAATATGAAGAGGTTCAAAAGGTGTGAAAAATATGAGGAGCATGAAACGGTCTGAAAAATAGGAGGAGCATGAAACGGTGTTGAAAAAAATGAAGAGCCTGAAAAGTTGTGAAAAATAGGAAGAGCTTCAAAAGGTGTGAAATACATGAGGAGAATGAAATGGTATGAAAAATAGGATGAACATGAAGCGGTTTTCAAAATCATGAAGAGCCTGAAAAGGTGTGAAAAATATGAAGAGCTTCAAAAGATGTGAAATACATGAGGAGCATTAAACGGTCTGAAAAATAGGAGGAGCATGAAGCGGTGTTCAAAAACATGAAGAGACTGAAAATGTGTGAAAAAATATGAAGAGCTTCCAAAGGTGTGAAAAATATGAGGAGCATGAAACGGTCTGAATAATAGGAGGAGCATGAAGCTGTTTTCAAAAACATGAAGAGCCTGAAAAAGTGTGAAAAATATGAAGAGCTTCAAAAGGTGTCAAAAATATGAGGAGCATGAAACGGTCTGAAAAATAAGAGGAGCATGAAGCGGTGTTCAAAAACATGAAGATCCTGAAAAGGTGTGAAAAATATGAAGAGCTTCAAAAGGTGTGAAAAATATGAGGATCATGAAATGCTCTGAAAAATAGGAGGAGCATGAAGCAGTGTAGAAAAACTTGAAGAGCCTGAAAAGGTGTGAAATATATGAAGAGCTTCAAAAGGTGTCAATAATAAGAGGTGCATGAAACAGTCTGAAAAATATGAGGAGCATGAAACGGTCTGAAAAATAGGAGGAGCATGAAGCGGTGATGAAAAACAAGAAGAGCCTGAAAAGGTGTGACCAATATAAAGAGCTTGAAAGGTGTCAATAATATGAGGATCATGAAATGGTCTGAAAAATATGAGGAGCATGAAACGGTCTGAAAAATAGAAGCAGCATGAAGCGGTGTTCAAAACACGAAGAGCCTGAAAAGGTGTGAAAAATATGAAGAGGTTCAAAAGGTGTTAAAAATATGAGGAGCATGAAACGGTCTGAAAAATAGGAGGAGCATGAAGCGGTGTTGAAAAACATGAAGAGCCTGAAAAGGTGTGAAATATATGAAGAGCTTCAAAAGGTGTCAAAAATATGAGGAGAATGAAACGGTCTGAAAAATATGAGGAGCATGAAGCGGTGTTGAAAAACATGAAGAGCCTGAAAAGGTGTGAGATATATGAAGAGCTTCCAAAGGTGTCAATAATATGAGGAGCATGAAGTGGTGTTGAAAAACATGAAGAGCCTGAAAAGGTGTGAAATATATGAAGAGCTTCAAAAGTACTAAAAAATATGCAGAGCATGAACCGGTGTTGAAAAACATGAAGAGCCTGAAAAGTTTTGAAATATATGAAGAGCTTCAAAAGGTGTCATAAATATGAGCAGCTTGAAACAATCTGAAAAAAAGTAGGACCACTAAGTGGTGTTGAAAAACATGAAGAACCTAAAAAGGTGTGAAAAATATGAGCAGCATGAAACAATCTGAGAAAAAGTAGGAGCATTAAGTGGTGTTCAAAAACATAAAGAGACTGAAAATGTGTGAAAAATATGAAGAGCTACAAACGGTGTCAAAAATTTTAGGAGCATGTAACGGTCTGAAAAATAGGAGGAGCATGAAGCGCTTTTGAAAAACATGAAGAGCCTGAAAAGTTGTGATAAATATGACGAGCTTCAAATGGTGGAAAAATATGAGGAGCATGAAATGGTCTGAAAAATAGGAGTAGCATGAAATGGTCTGAAAAATAAGAGGAGGTTGAATCGGTGTTGAAAAACTAGAAGAGGCTGAAAACGTGTGAAAAATAGGAGGATCTTCAAAAGGTGTCAAAAATATGAGGAGCATGAAACGGTCTGAAAAATAGGAGGAGCATTAAACGGTGATGAAAAACCTGAAGAGCATGAAAAGATTTGAAAAATAGGAAGAGCTTCAAAAGGTGTCAAAAATGTGAGGAGCATGAAACGGTCTGAAAAATAGAAGGAGCATGAAGTGGTGTTCAAAACATGAAGAGCCTGAAAAGGTGTGAAAAATATGAAGAGGTTCAAAAGGTGTGAAAAATATGAGGAGCATGAAACGGTCTGAAAAATAGGAGGAGCATGAAGCGGTGTTGAAAAACATGAAGAGCCTGAAAAGGTGTGAAAAATATGAGAGCTTCAAAAGCTGTCAAGTATATGAGGTTCATGAAACAGTCTGAAAAATTGGGGGAGCATGAAACGGTCTGAAATAGGAGGAGCATGAAACGGTGTTGAAAAACATGAAGAGCCTGAAAAGGTGTGAAAAATATGAAGAGCTTCAAAAGCTGTCAAGTATATGAGGAGCATGAAACAGTCTGAAAAATTGGGGGAGCATGAAACGGTCTGAAAAATAGGAGGAGCATAAAGCGTTGTTCAAAAACAAGAAGAGCCTGAAATGGTGTGAAAAATATGAAGAGTTTCAAAAGGTTTCAAAAATATAAGGAGCATGAAACGGTCTGAAAACAGGAGGAGCATGAATCGGTGTTGAAAAACATGAAGAGCCTGAAAATGTGTGAAAAATATGAAGAGCTTCAAACTTTGTGAAATACATGAGGAGCTTGAAACAGTCTGAAAAAGAGGAGGAGCATGAAGCCGTGTGGAAAAACATTAAGAGCCTGAAAACGTGAGAAAAATATGAAGAGCTTCAAAAGGTGTGAAAAATATGAAGAGCTTCAAAAGGTGTCAAAAATGAGATGAGTATGAAACGGTCTGAATAATAGGAGGAACAAGAAGTGGTGTTGAAAAACATGAAGAGCCTGAAAAGGTGTGAAATATATGAAGAGCTTCAAAAGGTGTCAAAATATGAGGAGCATGAAACGGTCTGAAAAATAGGAGGAGCATGAAGCAGTGTTGAAAAACATGAAGAGCCTGAAAAGGTGTAAAAAATATGAAGAGCTTCAAAAGGTGTCAAAAATATGAGGAGCATGAAACAGTGTGAAAAATAGGAGGAGCATGAAACAGTGTTGAAAAAAATGAAGAGCCTGCAAAGTTGTGAAAAATAGGAAGAGCTTCAAAAGGTGTGAAATACATGAGGAGAATGAAATGGTATGAAAAATAGGATGAACATGAAGCGGTTTCAAATCATGAAGAGCCTGAAAAGGTGTGAAAAATATGAAGAGCTTCAAAAGATGTGAAATACATGAGGTGCATTAAACGGTCTGAAAAATAGGAGGAGCATGAAGCGGTGTTCAAAAACATGAAGAGACTGAAAATGTGTGAAAAAATATGAAAAGCTTCAAAAGGTGTGAAAAATATGAGGAGCATATAGCGGTCTGAATAATAGGAGGAGCATGAAGCTGTTTTCAAAAACATGAAGAGCCTGAAAATGTGTGAAAAATATGAAGAGCTTCAAAAGGTGTCACAAATGAGATGTGCATGAAACGGTCTGAAAAAGAGCAGGAGCATGAGGCGGTGTTAAAAAACATGAAGAGCCTGAAAAGGTGTGAAAAATATGAAGAGCTTCAAAAGGTGTTAAAAATATGAGGAGCATGAAACGGTCTGAAAAATAAGAGGAGCATGAAGCGGTGTTCAAAAACATGAAGATCCTGAAAAGGTGTGAAAAATATGAAGAGCTTCAAAAGGTGTGAAAAATATGAGGATCATGAAACGCTCTGAAAAATAGGAGGAGCATGAAGTGGTGTAGAAAAACTTGAAGAGCCTGAAAAGGTGTGAAATATATGAAGAGTTTCAAAAGGTGTCAATAATAAGAGGTGCATGAAACAGTCTGAAAAATATGAGGAGCATGAAACGGTCTGAAAAATAGGAGGAGCATGAAGCGGTGATGAAAAACATGAAGAGCCTGAAAAGGTGTGACCAATATAAAGAGCTTGAAAGGTGTCAATAATATGAGGATCATGAAATGGTCTGAAAAATAGGAGGAGCATGAAACGGTGATGAAAACATGAAGAGCATGAAAAGATTTGAAAAATAGGAAGAGCTTCAAAAGGTGTCAAAAATGTGAGGAGCATGAAACGGTCTGAAAAATAGAAGGAGCATGAAGCGGGGTTCAAAACACGAAGAGCCTGAAAAGTTGTGAAAAATAGGAAGAGCTTCAAAAGGTGTGAAATACATGAGGAGAATGAAATGGTATGAAAAATAGGATGAACATGAAGCGGTTTTCAAAATCATGAAGAGCCTGAAAAGGTGTGAAAAATATGAAGAGCTTCAAAAGATGTGAAATACATGAGGAGCATTAAACGGTCTGAAAAATAGGAGGAGCATGAAGCGGTGTTCAAAAACATGAAGAGACTGCAAATGTGTGAAAAAATATGAAGAGCTTCAAAAGGTGTGAAAAATATGAGGAGCATGAAACGGTCTGAATAATAGGAGGAGCATGAAGCTGTTTTCAAAAACATGAAGAGCCTGAAAATGTGTGAAAAATATGAAGAGCTTCAAAAGGTGTCACAAATGAAATGTGCATGAAACGGTCTGAAAAATAGCAGGAGCATGAAGCGGTGTTAAAAAACATGAAGAGCCTGAAAAAGTGTGAAAAATATGAAGAGCTTCAAAAGGTGTCAAAAATATGAGGAGCATGAAACGGTCTGAAAAATAAGAGGAGCATGAAGCGGTGTTCAAAAACATGAAGATCCTGAAAAGGTGTGAAAAATATGAAGAGCTTCAAAAGGTGTGAAAAATATGAGGATCATGAAACGCTCTGAAAAATAGGAGGAGCATGAAGCAGTGTAGAAAAACTTGAAGAGCCTGAAAAGGTGTGAAATATATGAAGAGCTTCAAAAGGTGTCAATAATAAGAGGTGCATGAAACAGTCTGAAAAATATGAGGAGCATGAAACGGTCTGAAAAATAGGAGGAGCATGAAGCGGTGATGAAAAACAAGAAGAGCCTGAAAAGGTGTGACCAATATAAAGAGCTTGAAAGGTGTCAAGAATATGAGGATCATGAAATGGTCTGAAAAATATGAGGAGCATGAAACGGTCTGAAAAATAGGAGGAGCATGAAGCGGTGATGAAAAACAAGAAGAGCCTGAAAAGGTGTGACCAATATAAAGAGCTTGAAAGGTGTCAAGAATATGAGGATCATGAAATGGTCTGAAAAATATGAGGAGCATGAAACGGTCTGAAAAATAGAAGGAGCATGAAGCGGTGTTCAAAACACGAAGAGCCTGAAAAGGTGTGAAAAATATGAAGAGGTTCAAAAGGTGTTAAAAATATGAGGAGCATGAAACGGTCTGAAAAATAGGAGGAGCATGAAGCGGTGTTGAAAAACATGAAAGCCTGAAAAGGTGTGAAAAATATGAGAGCTTCAAAAGCTGTCAAGTATATGAGGTTCATGAAACAGTCTGAAAAATTGGGGGAGCATGAAACGGTCTGAAATAGGAGGAGCATGAAACGGTGTTGAAAAACATGAAGAGCCTGAAAAGGTGTGAAAAATATGAAGAGCTTCAAAAGCTGTCATGTATATGAGGAGCATGAAACAGTCTGAAAAATTGGGGGAGCATGAAACGGTCTGAAAAATTGGAAGAGCATGAAAGGGTGTTGAAATACATGAAGAGCCTGAAATGGTGTGAAAAATATGAAGAGCTTCAAAAGGTGTGAAAAATATGAAGAGCTTCAAAAGTTGTCAAAAATATGAGGAGCAAGAAGCAGTGTTGAAAAACATGAAGAGCCTGAAAAGGTGTGAAATATATGAAGAGCTTCAAAAGGTGTCAAAAATATGAGGAGAATGAAACGGTCTGAAAAATATGAGGAGCATGAAGCGGTGTTGAAAAACATGAAGAGCCTGAAAAGGTGTGAGATATATGAAGAGCTTCCAAAGGTGTCAATAATATGAGGAGCATGAAGTGGTGTTGAAAAACATGAAGAGCCTGAAAAGGTGTGAAATATATGAAGAGCTTCAAAAGTACTAAAAAATATGCAGAGCATGAACCGGTGTTGAAAAACATGAAGAGCCTGAAAAGTTTTGAAATATATGAAGAGCTTCAAAAGGTGTCATAAATATGAGCAGCTTGAAACAATCTGAAAAAAAGTAGGACCACTAAGTGGTTTTGAAAAACATGAAGAACCTAAAAAGGTGTGAAAAATATGAGCAGCATGAAACAATCTGAGAAAAAGTAGGAGCATTAAGTGGTGTTCAAAAACATAAAGAGACTGAAAATGTGTGAAAAATATGAAGAGCTACAAACGGTGTCAAAAATTTTAGGAGCATGAAACGGTCTGAAAAATAGGAGGAGCATGAAGCGCTTTTGAAAAACATGAAGAGCCTGAAAAGTTGTGATAAATATGACGAGCTTCAAATGGTGGAAAAATATGAGGAGCATGAAATGGTCTGAAAAATAGGAGTAGCATGAAATGGTCTGAAAAATAAGAGGAGGTTGAATCGGTGTTGAAAAACTAGAAGAGGCTGAAAACGTGTGAAAAATAGGAGGATCTTCAAAAGGTGTCAAAAATATGAGGAGCATGAAACGGTCTGAAAAATAGGAGGAGCATTAAACGGTGATGAAAAACCTGAAGAGCATGAAAAGATTTGAAAAATAGGAAGAGCTTCAAAAGGTGTCAAAAATGTGAGGAGCATGAAACGGTCTGAAAAATAGAAGGAGCATGAAGTGGTGTTCAAAACATGAAGAGCCTGAAAAAGTGTGAAAAATATGAAGAGGTTCAAAAGGTGTGAAAAATATGAGGAGCATGAAACGGTCTGAAAAATAGGAGGAGCATGAAGCGGTGTTGAAAAACATGAAGAGCCTGAAAAGGTGTGAAAAATATGAGAGCTTCAAAAGCTGTCAAGTATATGAGGTTCATGAAACAGTCTGAAAAATTGGGGGAGCATGAAACGGTCTGAAATAGGAGGAGCATGAAACGGTGTTGAAAAACATGAAGAGCCTGAAAAGGTGTGAAAAATATGAAGAGCTTCAAAAGCTGTCAAGTATATGAGGAGCATGAAACAGTCTGAAAAATTGGGGGAGCATGAAACGGTCTGAAAAATAGGAGGAGCATAAAGCGTTGTTCAAAAACAAGAAGAGCCTGAAATGGTGTGAAAAATATGAAGATTTTCAAAAGGTTTCAAAAATATGAGGAGCATGAAACGGTCTGAAAACAGGAGGAGCATGAATCGGTGTTGAAAAACATGAAGAGCCTGAAAATGTGTGAAAAATATGAAGGGCTTCAAACTTTGTGAAATACATGAGGAGCTTGAAACGGTCTGAAAAAGAGGAGGAGCATGAAGCCGTGTGGAAAAACATTAAGAGCCTGAAAACGTGAGAAAAATATGAAGAGCTTCAAAAGGTGTGAAAAATATGAAGAGCTTCAAAAGGTGTCAAAAATGAGATGAGCATGAAACGGTCTGAATAATAGGAGGAACAAGAAGTGGTGTTGAAAAACATGAAGAGCCTGAAAAGGTGTGAAATATATGAAGAGCTTCAAAAGGTGTCAAAATATGAGGAGCATGAAACGGTCTGAAAAATAGGAGGAGCATGAAGCAGTGTTGAAAAACATGAAGAGCCTGAAAAGGTGTAAAAAATATGAAGAGCTTCAAAAGGTGTCAAAAATATGAGGAGCATGAAACAGTGTGAAAAATAGGAGGAGCATGAAACAGTGTTGAAAAAAATGAAGAGCCTGAAAAGTTGTGAAAAATAGGAAGAGCTTCAAAAGGTGTGAAATACATGAGGAGAATGAAATGGTATGAAAAATAGGATGAACATGAAGCGGTTTTCAAATCATGAAGAGCCTGAAAAGGTGTGAAAAATATGAAGAGTTTCAAAAGATGTGAAATACATGAGGTGCATTAAACGGTCTGAAAAATAGGAGGAGCATGAAGCGGTGTTCAAAAACATGAAGAGACTGAAAATGTGTGAAAAAATATGAAGAGCTTCAAAAGGTGTGAAAAATATGAGGAGCATGAAGCGGTCTGAATAATAGGAGGAGCATGAAGCTGTTTTCAAAAACATGAAGAGCCTGAAAATGTGTGAAAAATATGAAGAGCTTCAAAAGGTGTCACAAATGAGATGTGCATGAAACGGTCTGAAAAAGAGCAGGAGCATGAGGCGGTGTTAAAAAACATGAAGAGCCTGAAAAGGTGTGAAAAATATGAAGAGCTTCAAAAGGTGTCAAAAATATGAGGAGCATGAAACGGTCTGAAAAATAAGAGGAGCATGAAGCGGTGTTCAAAAACATGAAGATCCTGAAAAGGTGTGAAAAAATTGAAGAGCTTCAAAAGGTGTGAAAAATATGAGGATCATGAAACGCTCTGAAAAATAGGAGGAGCATGAAGTGGTGTAGAAAAACTTGAAGAGCCTGAAAAGGTGTGAAATATATGAAGAGCTTCAAAAGGTGTCAATAATAAGAGGTGCATGAAACAGTCTGAAAAATATGAGGAGCATGAAACGGTCTGAAAAATAGGAGGAGCATGAAGCGGTGATGAAAAACATGAAGAGCCTGAAAAGGTGTGACCAATATAAAGAGCTTGAAAGGTGTCAATAATATGAGGATCATGAAATGGTCTGAAAAATAGGAGGAGCATGAAACGGTGATGAAAACATGAAGAGCATGAAAAGATTTGAAAAATAGGAAGAGCTTCAAAAGGTGTCAAAAATGTGAGGAGCATGAAACGGTCTGAAAAATAGAAGGAGCATGAAGCGGGGTTCAAAACACGAAGAGTCTGAAAAGGTGTGAAAAATATGAAGAGGTTCAAAAGGTGTGAAAAATATGAGGAGCATGAAACGGTCTCAAAAATAGGAGGAGCATGAAACGGTGTTGAAAAAAATGAAGAGCCTGAAAAGTTGTGAAAAATAGGAAGAGCTTCAAAAGGTGTGAAATACATGAGGAGAATGAAATGGTATGAAAAATAGGATGAACATGAAGCGGTTTTCAAAATCATGAAGAGCCTGAAAAGGTGTGAAAAATATGAAGAGCTTCAAAAGATGTGAAATACATGAGGAGCATTAAACGGTCTGAAAAATAGGAGGAGCATGAAGCGGTGTTCAAAAACATGAAGAGACTGAAAATGTGTGAAAAAATATGAAGAGCTTCAAAAGGTGTGAAAAATATGAGGAGCATGAAACGGTCTGAATAATAGGAGGAGCATGAAGCTGTTTTCAAAAACATGAAGAGCCTGAAAATGTGTGAAAAATACGAAGAGCTTCAAAAGGTGTCACAAATGAGATGTGCATGAAACGGTCTGAAAAATAGCAGGAGCATGAAGCGGTGTTAAAAAACATGAAGAGCCTGAAAAAGTGTGAAAAATATGAAGAGCTTCAAAAGGTGTCAAAAATATGAGGAGCATGAAACGGTCTGAAAAATAAGAGGAGCATGAAGCGGTGTTCAAAAACATGAAGATCCTGAAAAGGTGTGAAAAATATGAAGAGCTTCAAAAGGTGTGAAAAATATGAGGATCATGAAACGCGCTGAAAAATAGGAGGAGCATGAAGCAGTGTAGAAAAACTTGAAGAGCCTGAAAAGGTGTGAAATATATGAAGAGCTTCAAAAGGTGTCAATAATAAGAGGTGCATGAAACAGTCTGAAAAATATGAGGAGCATGAAACGGTCTGAAAAATAGGAGGAGCATGAAGCGGTGATGAAAAACAAGAAGAGCCTGAAAAGGTGTGACCAATATAAAGAGCTTGAAAGGTGTCAAGAATATGAGGATCATGAAATGGTCTGAAAAATATGAGGAGCATGAAACGGTCTGAAAAATAGAAGGAGCATGAAGCGGTGTTCAAAACACGAAGAGCCTGAAAAGGTGTGAAATATATGAAGAGGTTCAAAAGGTGTTAAAAATATGAGGAGCATGAAACGGTCTGAAAAATAGGAGGAGCATGAAGCGGTGTTGAAAAACATGAAGAGCCTGAAAAGGTGTGAAATATATGAAGAGCTTCAAAAGTACTAAAAAATATGAAGAGCATGAACCGGTGTTGAAAAACATGAAGAGCCTGAAAAGTTTTGAAATATATGAAGAGCTTCAAAAGGTGTCATAAATATGAGCAGCTTGAAACAATCTGAAAAAAAGTAGGACCATTAAGTGGTGTTGAAAAACATGAAGAACCTAAAAAGGTGTGAAAAATATGAGCAGCATGAAACAATCTGAGAAAAAGTAGGAGCATTAAGTGGTGTTCAAAAACATAAAGAGACTGAAAATGTGTGAAAAATATGAAGAGCTACAAACGGTGTCAAAAATTTTAGGAGCATGAAACGGTCTGAAAAATAGGAGGAGCATGAAGCGCATTTGAAAAACATGAAGAGCCTGAAAAGTTGTGATAAATATGACGAGCTTCAAATGGTGGAAAAATATGAGGAGCATGAAATGGTCTGAAAAATAGGAGTAGCATGAAATGGTCTGAAAAATAAGAGGAGGTTGAATCGGTGTTGAAAAACTAGGAGAGGCTGAAAACGTGTGAAAAATAGGAGGATCTTCAAAAGGTGTCAAAAATATGAGGAGCATGAAACGGTCTGAAAAATAGGAGGAGCATTAAACGGTGATGAAAAACCTGAAGAGCATGAAAAGATTTGAAAAATAGGAAGAGCTTCAAAAGGTGTCAAAAATGTGAGGAGCATGAAACGGTCTGAAAAATAGAAGGAGCATGAAGTGGTGTTCAAAACATGAAGAGCCTGAAAAGGTGTGAAAAATATGAAGAGGTTCAAAAGGTGTGAAAAATATGAGGAGCATGAAACGGTCTGAAAAATAGGAGGAGCATGAAGCGGTGTTGAAAAACATGAAGAGCCTGAAAAGGTGTGAAAAATATGAGAGCTTCAAAAGCTGTCAAGTATATGAGGTTCATGAAACAGTCTGAAAAATTGGGGGAGCATGAAACGGTCTGAAATAGGAGGAGCATGAAACGGTGTTGAAAAACATGAAGAGCCTGAAAAGGTGTGAAAAATATGAAGAGCTTCAAAAGCTGTCAAGTGTATGAGGAGCATGAAACAGTCTGAAAAATTGGGGGAGCATGAAACGGTCTGAAAAATAGGAGGAGCATAAAGCGTTGTTCAAAAACAAGAAGAGCCTGAAATGGTGTGAAAAATATGAAGAGTTTCAAAAGGTTTCAAAAATATGAGGAGCATGAAACGGTCTGAAAACAGGAGGAGCATGAATCGGTGTTGAAAAACATGAAGAGCCTGAAAATGTGTGAAAAATATGAAGAGCTTCAAACTTTGTGAAATACATGAGGAGCTTGAAACGGTCTGAAAAAGAGGAGGAGCATGAAGCCGTGTGGAAAAACATTAAGAGCCTGAAAACGTGAGAAAAATATGAAGAGCTTCAAAAGGTGTGAAAAATATGAAGAGCTTCAAAAGGTGTCAAAAATGAGATGAGCATGAAACGGTCTGAATAATAGGAGGAACAAGAAGTGGTGTTGAAAAACATGAAGAGCCTGAAAAGGTGTGAAATATATGAAGAGCTTCAAAAGGTGTCAAAATATGAGGAGCATGAAACGGTCTGAAAAATAGGAGGAGCATGAAGCAGTGTTGAAAAACATGAAGAGCCTGAAAAGGTGTAAAAAATATGAAGAGCTTCAAAAGGTGTCAAAAATATGAGGAGCATGAAACAGTGTGAAAAATAGGAGGAGCATGAAACGGTGTTGAAAAAAATGAAGAGCCTGAAAAGTTGTGAAAAATAGGAAGAGCTTCAAAAGGTGTGAAATACATGAGGAGAATGAAATGGTATGAAAAATAGGATGAACATGAAGCAGTTTTCAAATCATGAAGAGCCTGAAAAGGTGTGAAAAATATGAAGAGCTTCAAAAGATGTGAAATACATGAGGTGCATTAAACGGTCTGAAAAATAGGAGGAACATGAAGCGGTGTTCAAAAACATGAAGAGACTGAAAATGTGTGAAAAAATATGAAGAGCTTCAAAAGGTGTGAAAAATATGAGGAGCATGAAGTGGTCTGAATAATAGAAGGAACATGAAGCTGTTTTCAAAAACATGAAGAGCCTGAAAATGTGTGAAAAATATGAAGAGCTTCAAAAGGTGTCACAAATGAGATGTGCATGAAACGGTCTGAAAAATAGCAGGAGCATGAAGCGGTGTTAAAAAACATGAAGAGCCTGAAAAAGTGTGAAAAATATGAAGAGCTTCAAAAGGTGTCAAAAATATGAGGAGCATGAAACGGTCTGAGAAATAAGAGGAGCATGAAGCGGTGTTCAAAAACATGAAGATCCTGAAAAGGTGTGAAAAATATGAAGAGCTTCAAAAGGTGTGAAAAATATGAGGATCATGAAACGCTCTGAAAAATAGGAGGAGCATGGAGTGGTGTAGAAAAACTTGAAGAGCCTGAAAAGGTGTGAAATATATGAAGAGCTTCAAAAGGTGTCAATAATAAGAGGTGCATGAAACAGTCTGAAAAATATGAGGAGCATGAAACGGTCTGAAAAATAGGAGGAGCATGAAGCGGTGATGAAAAACATGAAGAGCCTGAAAAGGTGTGACCAATATAAAGAGCTTGAAAGGTGTCAATAATATGAGGATCATGAAATGGTCTGAAAAATAGGAGGAGCATGAAACGGTGATGAAAACATGAAGAGCATGAAAAGATTTGAAAAATAGGAAGAGCTTCAAAAGGTGTCAAAAATGTGAGGAGCATGAAACGGTCTGAAAAATAGAAGGAGCATGAAGCGGGGTTCAAAACACGAAGAGTCTGAAAAGGTGTGAAAAATATGAAGAGGTTCAAAAGGTGTGAAAAATATGAGGAGCATGAAACGGTCTGAAAAATAGGAGGAGCATGAAGCGGTGTTGAAAAACATGAAGAGCCTGAAAAGGTGTGAAAAATATGAGAGCTTCAAAAGCTGTCAAGTATATGAGGTTCATGAAACAGTCTGAAAAATTGGGGGAGCATGAAACGGTCTGAAATAGGAGGAGCATGAAACGGTGTTAAAAACAGGAAGAGCCTGAAAAGGAGTGGAAAATATGAAGAGCTTCAAAATGTTTCAAAAATATGAGGAGAATGACACGTTCTGAAAAATAGGAGGAGCATGAAACGGTGTTGAAAAACATGAAGAACAGGAAAAGGAGTGAAAAATATGATGAGCTTCAAAATGTGTGAAAAATATGAGGAACATGAAGCGGTGTTCATAAACATGAAGAGCTTGAAAAGGTGTGAAATATATGAAGAGCTTCAAAAGGTGTCAAATATATGAGGAGCATGAAACGGTGATCAAAAACTTGAAGAGCTTGAAAAGATGTGAAATATATGAAGAGCTTCATTAGGTGTAAAAAATAGGAGGAGCATGAAGCGGTGTTGAAAAACATGAAAAGTCTGAAAAGGTGTTAAAACTATGAAGAGCTTCAAAAGGTGTCAAAAATACGAGGAGCATGAAACTGTCTGAAATATAGGAGGAGCATGAAGTGGTGTTAAAAACAGGAAGATCCTGAAAAGGTGTGAAAAATATGAAGAGCTTCAAAAGGTGTCAAAATATGAGGAGCATGAAACAGTCTGAAAATTAGGAGGAGCATGAAACGGTTTTGAAAATCATGAAGAGCATGAAAAGGTGTGAAAAATATGAAGAGCTTCAAAAGGTGTCAAAAATATGAGGAGCTTGATTAGGAGTTCAAAAACATGAAGAGCATGAAAAGGTGTGAAAAATATGAAGAGGTTCAAAAGGTGTCAATAATATGTGGAGCATGAAACGGTCTGAAATATAGGTGGAGCATCAAGCGGTGTTCAAAAACATGAAGAGCCTGAAGGGTGTGAAAAATATGAAGAGCTTCAAAGGGTGTGAAAAATATGAAGAGAATCAAAAGGTGTGAAAAATATGAGGAGCTTGAAAAGTTGTTCAAAAACATGAAGAGCATGAAAAGGTGTGAAAAATATGAAGAGCTTCAAAAGGTGTCAAAAATATGAGGAGCTTGAAAAGGTGTTCAAAAACATGAAGAGCATGAAAAGGTGTGAAATATATGAAGAGCTTCAATAGGTCTGAAAAACAGGAGGAGCATGAAGCGGTGTTCAAAAACATGAAGAGCATGAAGAGGTGTGAAAATTATGAAGAGCTTCAAAAGGTGTCAAAAATATGAGCAGCATGAAACGGTGTTCAAAAATATGAAGAGCCTGAAAAGGTGTGAAAAATATAAAGAGCTTCAAAACGTGTCAAAAATATGAGTAGCTTGAAAAGGTGTTCAAAAACATGAAGAGCATAAAAAGGTGTGAAAAATATGAAGAGCTTCAAAAGGTGTCAAAAATATGAGGAGCATGAAACGGTCTGATACATAGGAGGAGCATGAACCAGTGTTCAAAAACATGAAGAGCCTGAAAAGGTGTGAACAATATGAAGAGCTCCAAAAGTTGTCAAAAATATGAGGAGCATGAAACGGACTGAAAAATAGGAGGAGCATGAAATGGTGTTGAAAAACATGAAGAGACTGAAAAGGTGTGAACAATATGAAGAGCTTCAAAAGGTGTGAAAAACATGAAGAGCTCCAAAAGGTGTGAAAAATAGGAGGAGCATGAAGCGGTGTTCAAAAACATGATCGGCATGAAAAGGTGTGAAATATATGAAGAGCTTCAAAAGGTGAGAAAAATAGGAGGAGCATGAAGCGGTGTTCAAAAATATGAAGAGCTTGAAAAGGTGTGAAATATATGAAGAGCTTCAATAGGTGTGAAAAATAGGAGGAGCATGAAACGTTGTTCAAAAACATGAATAACCTGAAAAGGGGTGAAATATATGAAGAGCTTCAAAAGGTGTCAAAAATATGCAGAGCATGAAACAGTCTGAAAATAGGAGGAGCATGAAACGTTGTTGAAAAACATGAAGAGCATGAAAAGGTGTGAAAATTATGAAGAGCTTCAAAACGTGTCAAAAATATGAGGAGCATGAAACGGTATTCAAAAACATGAAGAGCCTGAAAAGGTGTGAAAATATGAAGAGCTTCAAAAGGTGTCAAAAATTTGAGGAGCATGAAACGGTCTGAAAAATAGGAGGAGCATGAAGCGGTATTGAGAAAGATGAAGAGCCTGAAAAGGTGTGAAAATTATGAAGAGCTTCAAGGGTGTCAGAAATATGAGGAGCATGAAATGGTCTGAAAAATAGGAGGAGCATGAAGCGGTGTTGAAAAACATGAAGAGCCTGAAAAGATGTGAAAAATATGAAGAGCTTCAAAAGGTGTGGAAAATATGAGGAGCATGAAACTGTCTGAAATATAGGAGGAGCATGAAGCGGTGTTGAAAAACACGAAGAACTTGAAAAGGTGTGAAATATATGAAGAGCTTCAAGGGTGTCAGAAATATGAGGAGCATGAAACGGTCTGAAAAATAGGAGGAGCATGAAGCGGTGTTGAAAAACATGAAGAACAGGAAAAGGTGTGAAAAATATGAAGAGCTTCAAAAGGTGTGAAAAATATGAGGAGCATGAAACGTTCTGAAATATAGGAGAAGCATGAAACGGTGTTCAAAAACATGAAGAGCCTGAAAATGTGTGAAAAATATGAAGAGCTTCAAAAGGTGTGGAAAATATGAGGAGCATGAAACTGTCTGAAATATAGGAGGAGCATGAAGCGGTGTTGAAAAACACGAAGAACTTGAAAAGGTGTGAAATATATGAAGAGCTTCAAGGGTGTCAGAAATATGAGGAGCATGAAACGGTCTGAAAAATAGGAGGAGCATGAAGCGGTGTTGAAAAACATGAAGAACAGGAAAAGGTGTGAAAAATATGAAGAGCTTCAAAAGGTGTGAAAAATATGAGGAGCATGAAACGTTCTGAAATATAGGAGAAGCATGAAACGGTGTTCAAAAACATGAAGAGCCTGAAAATGTGTGAAAAATATGAAGAGCTTCAAAAGGTGTGATTAATATGAGGAGCATGAAGTGGTGTTCAAAAACGTGAAGTGCTTGAAAAGGTGTGAAATATATGAAGAACTTCAAAAGGTGTGAAAAATAGGAGGACCATGAAGCGATGTTCAAAAACATGAAGAGCCTTAAAATGTGTGAAATATCTGAAGAGCTTCAAAAGGTGTCAAAACTATGAGGAGCATGAAACAGTCTGAAAATAGGAGGAGGATGAAACCTTGTTGAAAACATGAAGAGCATGCAAAGGTGTGAAAAATATGAAGAGCTTCAAAAGGTGTCAAAAATATGAGGAGCATAAAACGGTGTTCAAAATCATGAAGAGCCTGAAAAGGGGTGAAAAATATGAAGAGATTCAAAAGGAGTCAACAATATGAGGAGCCATGAAACAGTCTGAAAATTAAGAGGAGCATGAACCGTTGTTGAAGAAAATGAAGAGTCTGAAAATGTGTGAAAATATGAAGAGTTTCAAATGATGTCAAAAATATGAGGAGCATGAAACGGTCTGAGAAAGAGGAGGCGCATGAAGCGTTGTTGAACAACTAGAAGAGCATGAAAAGGTGTGAAAAATATGAAGAGCTGCAAAAAGTGTCAAAAATATGAGGAGCATGAAATGGTCTGAAAAATAGCAGGAGCATTAAACGGTGTTGAAAAACATGAAGAGCCTGAAAAGAGTGAAATATATGAAGAGCTTCAAAAGGTGTCAAAAACATGAGGAGCATGAAACGGTCTGAAAAATACGAGGAGCATGAAGCAGTGTTGAAAAACATGAAGACCCTGAAAAGGTGTGAAAAATATGAAGAGCTTCAAAAGGTGTGAAAAATATGAAGAGCATCAAACATTTTGAAAAATATGAGGAGCATGAAACTGTTCTGAAAAATAAGAGGAGCATGATGAAAAGCCTGAAAAGGTGTGAAAAATATGAAGAGCTTCAAAAGGTGTGAAAAATATGAGGAGCATGAAACGGTCTGAAAAATACGAGAAGCATGAAGCGGTGTTCAAAAATATGAAGAGCCTGAAAAGATGTGAAAAATATGAAGAGCTTCAAAAAGTGTCAAAAATATGAGGAGCATGAAACGGTCTGAAAAATTGGAGGAGCATGAAGCGGTGTTGAAAAACAGGAAGAGCCTGAAAACGTGTGAAAAATATGAGGAGCTTCAAAAGTTGTCAAAACATGAGGAGCATGAAACGGGCTGAAATAGGAGGAGCATGAAAAGGTGTTCAAAAATTGAAGAGCCTGAAAAGGTGTGACAAATATGAAGAGCTTCAAAAGGTTTCAAAATATGAGGAGCTTGAAACGGAGTTCAAAAACATTAAGAGCCTGAGAAGGTGTGAAACATATGAGGAGCTTAAAAAGGTGTCAAAAATATGAGGAGCATGAAACTGTCTGAAAAATAGGAGGAGCATCAAGCAAGGTGAAAAACATGAAGACCCTGAAAACGTGTCAAAGATATAAAGAGCTTCAAAAGGTGTCAAAAATTTGAGGATCATGAAACGGCCTGAAATATAGGAGGAGCATGAAGCGGTGTTGCAAAAGATGAAGAGCCTGAAAAGGTGTGAAAACTATGAAGAGCTTCAAAAGGTGTCAAAAGAGTGAGAAGCATGAAATGGTTTGAAAAATAGGAGGAGCATGAAACGGTGTTGAAAAACATGAAGAACAGGAAAAGGAGTGAAAAATATGAAGAGCTTCAAAAGGTTTCAAAATATGAGGAGCATGAAACAGTCTGAAAATAGGAGGAGCATGAAACGGTGCTCAAAACTTGAAGAGCTTGAAATGGTGTGAAATATATGAAAAGCTTCAAAAGGTGTCAAAAATATGAGGAGCTTGAAACGGAGTTCAAAAACATTAAGAGCCTGAGAAGGTGTGAAACATATGAGGAGCTTAAAAAGGTGTCAAAAATATGAGGAGCATGAAACTGTATGAAAAATAGGAGGAGCATGAAGCGGTGTTGAAAAACATGAAGAGCCTGAAAAGGTGTGAAACATATGAGAGCTTCAAAAGCTGTCAAGTATATGAGGTGCATGAAACAGTCTGAAAAATTGGGGGAGCATGAAACGGTCTGAAAAATAGGAGGAGCATGAAACGGTGTTGAAAATCATGAAGAGAATGAAAAGGTGTGAAAAATATGAGGAGCTTCAAAAGCTGTCAAGTATATGAGGAGCATGAAACAGTCTGAAAAATTGGGGGAGCATGAAACGGTCTGAAAAATAGGAGGAGCTTAAAGCGGTGTTCAAAAATAAGAAGAGCCTGAAATGGTGTGAAAAATATGAAGAGCTTCAAAAGGTTTCAAAAATATGAGGAGCATGAAACGGTCTGAAAACAGGAGGAGGATGAAGCGGTGTTGAAAAGAATGAAGAGCCTGAAAATGTGTGAAAAATATGAAGAGCTTCAAAAGGTGTCAAATATATGAGGAGCATGAAACGGTCTGAAAAATAGGAGGAGCATGAAGCTTTGTTCAAAAACATGAAGAACCTGTAAAGGTGTGAAATATATGAAGAGCTTCAAAATGTATCAAAAATATGTGGAGCTTGATTAGAAGTTTAAAAACATGAAGAGCCTGAAAAGGTGTGAAAAATATGAAGAGCTTCAAAAGGTGTCAAAAATATGAGGAGCATGAAACGGTCTGAAAAATAGGAAGAGCATGAAACATTGTTGAAATACATGAAGAACAGGAAAAGGAGTGAAAAATATGATGAGCTTCAAAAGCTGTGAAAAATATGAGGAACATGAAGTGGTGTTCAAAAACATGAAGAGCTTGAAAAGGTGTGAAATATATGAAGAGCTTCAAAAGCTGTGAAAAATATGAGGAACATGAAGCGGTGTTGAAAAACATGAAGAGCCTGAAAAGGTGTGAAATATATGAATAGCTTAAAAGGTGTCAAATATATGAGGAGCATGAAACGGTCTGAAAAATAGGAAGAGCATGAAACGTTGTTCAGAAACTTGAAGAGCCTGAAAAGGTGTGAAAAAAATGAAGAGCTTCAAAACGTGTCAAATGTATGAGGAGCATGAAACGGTCTGAAAAATAGGAGGAGCATGAAGGAGTGTTGAAAAACATGAAGACCCTGAAAAGGTGTGAAATATATGAAGAGCTTCAAAAGGTGTCAAAAATTTGAGGAGCATGAAACGGTCTGAAATATAGGAGGAGCTTGAAGCGGTGTTAAAAAAGATGAAGAGCACGAAAAGGTGTGAAATATATGAAGAGCTTAAAAATGTGTGAAAAACAGGAGGAGCATGAAGCGGTGATCAAAAACATGAAAGGCTTGAAAAGGTGTGAAATATATGAAAAGCTTCAAAACATGTGAAAAATAGGAGGAGCATGAAGCGGTGTTCAAAAACATGAAGGGCTTGAAAAAGTGTGAAATATATGAAGAGCTTCAAAAGGTTTGAAAAATAGGAGGAGCATGAAGCGGTGTTCAAAAACATGAAGAGGGTGAAAAGGTCTGAAATATATGAAGAGCTTCAATAGGTGTGAAAAATAGGAGGAGCATGAAGAGGTGTTCAAAAACATGAAGAGCATGAAAAGGCGTGAAATATATGAAGAGCTTCAAAAGGTGTCAAAAATATGAGGAGCATGAAACGGTGTTCAAAAACATGAAGAGCCTGAAAAGGTGTGAAAAATATGAAGAGCTTCAAAAGGTGTCAAAAATATGAGGAGCATGAAAAGGTGTTCAAAAACATGAAGAGCATGAAAAGGTGTGAAAAATATGAAGAGCTTCAAAAGGTGTCAAAAGTATGAGGAGCATGAAACGGTCTAAAAAATAGGAGGAGCATGAAACTGTGTTGAAAAACATGAAGAGCATGAAAAAGTGTGAAAAATATGATGAGCTTCAAAAGGTGTCAAAAATATGAGGAGTGTGAATAGGTGTTCAAAAACATGAAGAGCATGAAAAGGTGTGAAAAATATGAAGAGCTTGAAAAGGTGTCAAAAATATGAGAAGCATGAAACGGTCTGAAATGTAGGAGGAGCATGAAACGGTGTTGAAAAACATGAAGAGCATAAAAAGATGTGAAATATATGAAGAGCTTCAAAAGGTGTTAAAAATATGAGGAGCATGTAACGGTCTGAAAAATATGAGGAGCATGAAACGGGGTTCAAAAACATGAAGACCCTGAAAAGATGTGAAATATATGAAGAGCTTCAAAACGTGTCAAAAATATGAGGAGCATGAAACGGTCTGAAAAATAGGATGAGCATGCAGCGGTGTTGAAAAAGATGAAGAGCCTGAAAAAGTGTGAAATATATGAAGAGCTTCAAAAGGTATCAAAAATATGCGGAGCTTGATTAGGAGTCTAAAAACATGAAGAGCATGAAAAGGTGTGAAAAATATGAAGACCTTCAAAAGGTGTCAAAAATATGAGGAGCATGAAACGGTCTGAAATATAGGAGGAGCATGAAGCAGTGTTGAAAATCATGAAGAGCCTGAATAGGTGTGAAATATATGAAGAGCTTCAAAAGGTGTCAAATATATGAGGAGCATGAAACCGTCTGAAAAAAAGGAGGAGCATGAAGTGGTGTTCAAAAACATGAAGAGCCTGAAAAGGTGTGAAAAAAATGAAGAGCTTCAAAACGTGTCAAAAGTATGAGGAGCATGAAACGGTCTGAAAAATAGGAGGAGCATGAAGGAGTGTTGAAAAACATGAAGAACCTGAAAAGGTGTCAAATATATGAAGAGCTTCAAAAGGTGTCAAAAATTTGAGGAGCATGAAATGGTATGAAAAATAGGTGGAGCATGAAGCGGTGTTGAAAAAGATGAAGAGCCTGAATAGGTGTGAAATATATGAAGAGCTTCAAAAGGTGTGAAAAATAGGAGGAGCATGAAGCGGTGTTCAAAAACATTAAAGGTTTGAAAAGGTGTGAAATATATGAAAAGCTTCAAAAGATGTGAAACATAGGAGGAGCATGAAGCGTTGTTCAAAAACATGAAGGGCGTGAAAAGGTGTGAAATATACGAAGAACTTCAAAAGGTGTGAAAAATAGGAGGAGCATGAAACGGTGTTCAAAACATGAAGAGTCTGAAAAGTTGTGAAAAATATGATGAGCTTCAAAAGGTGTCAAAAATATGAGTAGGTTGAAAAGGTGTTCAAAATCATGAAGAGCATGAAAAGGTGTGAAAAATATGATGAGCTTCAAAAGGTTTCAAAATTATGAGGAGCATGAAACGGTCTAAAAAATAGGAGGAGTATGAAGCGGTGTTGAAAAACATGAAGAGTCTGAAAAGGTGTCAAAACTATGAAGAGCTTCAAACGGTGTCAAAAATATGAGGAGCATGAAACTGTCTGAAATATAGGAGGAGCATGAAGCGGTGTTTAAAAACATGAAGAGCCTGAAATGTTGTCAAGTATATGAAGAGCTTCAAAAGGTGTCAAAAATATGAGGAGCATGAAACAGTCTGAAAAATAGGAGGAGCATGAAGCGGTATTGAGAAAGATGAAGAGCCTGAAAAGGTGTGAAAATTATGAAGAGCTTCAAGGGTGTCAGAAATATGAGGAGCATGAAATGGTCTGAAAAATAGGAGGAGCATGAAGCGGTGTTGAAAAACATGAAGAGCCTGAAAAGATGTGAAAAATATGAATAGCTTCAAAAGGTGTGGAAAATATGAGGAGCATGAAACTGTCTGAAATATAGGAGGAGCATGAAGCGGTGTTGAAAAACATGAAGAACTTGAAAAGGTGTGAAATATATGAAGAGCTTCAAGGGTGTCAGAAATATGAGGAGCATGAAACGGTCTGAAAAATAGGAGGAGCATGAAGCGGTGTTGAAAAACATGAAGAACAGGAAAAGGTGTGAAAAATATGAAGAGCTTCAAAAGGTGTGAAAAATATGAGGAGCATGAAACGTTCTGAAATATAGGAGAAGCATGAAACGGTGTTCAAAAACATGAAGAGCCTGAAAATGTGTGAAAAATATGAAGAGCTTCAAAAGGTGTGAATAATATGAGGAGCATGAAGTGGTGTTCAAAAACGTGAAGTGCTTGAAAAGGTGTGAAATATATGAAGAACTTCAAAAGGTGTGAAAAATAGGAGGACCATGAAGCGATGTTCAAAAACATGAAGAGCCTTAAAATGTGTGAAATATCTGAAGAGCTTCAAAAGGTGTCAAAACTATGAGGAGCATGAAACAGTCTGAAAATAGGAGGAGGATGAAACCTTGTTGAAAACATGAAGAGCATGCAAAGGTGTGAAAAATATGAAGAGCTTCAAAAGGTGTCAAAAATATGAGGAGCATAAAACGGTGTTCAAAATCATGAAGAGCCTGAAAAGGGGTGAAAAACATGAAGAGATTCAAAAGGAGTCAACAATATGAGGAGCCATGAAACAGTCTGAAAATTAAGAGGAGCATGAACCGTTGTTGAAGAAAATGAAGAGCCTGAAAATGTGTGAAAATATGAAGAGTTTCAAATGATGTCAAAAATATGAGGAGCATGAAACGGTCTGAGAAAGAGGAGGCGCATGAAGCGTTGTTGAACAACTAGAAGAGCCTGAAAAGGTGTGAAAAATATGAAGAGCTGCAAAAAGTGTCAAAAATATGAGGAGCATGAAATGGTCTGAAAAATAGCAGGAGCATTAAACGGTGTTGAAAAACATGAAGAGCCTGAAAAGAGTGAAATATATGAAGAGCTTCAAAAGGTGTCAAAAACATGAGGAGCATGAAACGGTCTGAAAAATACGAGGAGCATGAAGCAGTGTTGAAAAACATGAAGACCCTGAAAAGGTGTGAAAAATATGAAGAGCTTAAAAGGTGTGAAAAATATGAAGAGCATCAAACATTTTGAAAAATATGAGGAGCATGAAACTGTTCTGAAAAATAAGAGGAGCATGATGAAAAGCCTGAAAAGGTGTGAAAAATATGAAGAGCTTCAAAAGGTGTGAAAAATATGAGGAGCATGAAACGGTCTGAAAAATACGAGAAGCATGAAGCGGTGTTCAAAAATATGAAGAGCCTGAAAAGATGTGAAAAATATGAAGAGCTTCAAAAAGTGTCAAAAATATGAGGAGCATGAAACGGTCTGAAAAATTGGAGGAGCATGAAGCGGTGTTGAAAAACAGGAAGAGCCTGAAAAGGTGTGAAAAATATGAAGAGCTTCAAAAGTTGTCAAAAATATGTGGAGCATGAAACGGTCTGAAAAATAGGAGGAGCATGAAAATGTGTTGAAAAACATGAGGAGCCTGAAAAGACGTGAAAAATATGAAGAGCTTCAGGAGGTGTAAAAATATGAAGAGCTTCAAAAGGTGTGAAAAATATGAGGAGCATGAAACTGTCTGAAAAATAGGAGGAGCATGAAACGCTGTTCAAAAACGTGAGGAGCCTGAAAACGTTTGAAAAATATGAAGAGCTTCAAAAGGTGTCATAAATATGAGAAGCATGAATCGTTCTGAAAAATAGGAGGAGCATGAAACGGTGTTCAGAAACATGAAGAGCCGGAAAAGGTGTGAAAAATATGAAGAGCTACAAAAGGTGTCAAAAATATGAGGAGCATGAAAAGGTCTGAAAAATAGGAGGAGCATGAAGCGGTGTTCAAAAGCATGAAGAGCCTGAAAAGGTGTGAAATATATGAATAGCTTCAAAAGCTGTCAAAAATATGAGGAGCTTGAAACGGTCTGAAAAATAGTAGGAGCATGAAGTGCTGTTCAAAAACATGAAGGGCCTGAAAAGGTGTGAAATATATGAAGAGCTTCAAAAGTTGTCAAAAATATGAGGAGCATGAAACAGTCTGAAAAATAGGAGGAGCATGAAACGGTGTTACAACATGAAGAGACAGTAAAGGTGTGTAAAATATGAAGAGCTTCGAAAGGTGTCAAAAGTATGAGGAGAATGAAACGGTCTGAAAAATAGGAGGAGCATGAAACGGTGTTGAAAAACATGAAGAGCCTGAAAACGTGTGAAAAATATGAAGAGCTTTGAAAGGTGTCAAAAGTATGAGGAGAATGAAACGGTCTGAAAAATATTAGGAGCAAGAAGCGGTGTTGAAAAACATGAAGAGCCTGAAAAGGTGTGAAAAATATTAAGGGCTTCAAAAGGTGTCAAAAACATGAGGAGTATGAAACGGACTGATAAATAAGAGGAGCATGAAGCGGTGTTTAAAAACATGAAGAGACTGAAAAGGTGTGAAAAATGTGCAGAGCTTCAAAAGGTGTCATAAATATAAAGAGCATGAAACGGTCTGAAAAATATTAGGAGCATGAAGCGGTGTTGAAAAATATGAAGAGCCTGACAAGGAGTGAAAAATATGAAGAGCTCAAAAGGTGTCAAAAATATGAGGAGCATGAAACGGACTGAAATATAGGAGGAGCATGAAGCGGTGTTTAAATACATGAAGAGAATGAAAAGGTGGAAAAATATGCAGAGCTTCAAAAGATATCAAAAATATGAGGAGCTAGAAACGGTCTGAAAAATAGGAGAAGCATGAAGCGGTGTTGAAAAATATGAAGAGCATGAAAAGGTGTGAAAAATATGCAGAGCTTCAAAAGGTGTCAAAAATATGAGGAGCATGAAACGGTCGGAAAATTAAGAGAAGCATGAAATGGTGCTCAAAAACATGAAGAGCCTGAAAAGGTGTGAAAAATATGAAGAGCTTCAAAAGGTAAGAAATACATGAGGAGCATGAAAAGGTCTGAAAAATCGGAGGAGCATGAAGTCGTGTTGAAAATCATGAAGAGCCTGAAAAGCTTTGAAAAATATGAAGAGCTTCAAAAGGTGTGAAAAATGTGAGGAGCATGAAACGGTCTGAAAAATAGGAGGAGCATGAAGCGGTGTTCAAAAATATGAAGAGCCTGAAAAGGTGTGAAAAATATAAAGAGCTTCAAAAAGTGTCAAAAATATGAGGAGCATGAAACGGTCTGAAAAATAGAGGAGCATGAAACGGTGTTCAAAAACATGAAGAGCCTGAAAAGGTGTTGAAACTATGAACAGCTTCAAAAGTTGTGAAAAATATGAAGCTTCAAAAGGTGTTAAAAATGAGATGATCATGAAACGGTCTGAAAAATAGGAGGAGCATGAAGTGGTGTTGAAAAACATGAAGAGCCTGAAAACGTGTGAAAAATATGAAGAGCTTCAAAAGGTGTCAAAAATGAAATGATCACGAAATGGTCTGATAAATAGGAGGGACATGAAGTGGTGTTGAAAAACATGAAGAGCCTGAAAAGGTGGGAAACATATGAAGAGCTTCAAAATGTGTCAAAAATATGAAGAGGATGAACCGGTCTGAAAAATAGGAGGAGCATGAGGCAGTGTTGAAAAACATGAAGAGCCAGAAAGGTGTGAAAAATATGAAGAGCTTCAAAGGTGTCAAAAATATGAGGAGCAGGAAACAATCTGAAAAATAGGAGGAGCATGAAGCGGTGTTTAAAACAAGAACAGCCTGAAAAGGTGTGAAAAATATGAAGAGCTTCAAAAGGTGTGAAAAATGAAAGAAGCATGAAAACGTCTCAAAAATAGGAGGAGCATGAAGTGGTGTTGAAAACATGAAGAGCCTGAAAAGGTGTGAAATATATGAAGAGCTTCAAAAGGTGTCAAAGAAATGAGGAGCATGAAACGGTCTGAAAAATAGGATGAGCATGAAATGGTGTTCAAAAACATGAAGAGCCTGAAAAGGTGTGAAATATATGAAGAGCTTCAAAAGGTGTGAAAAATATGAGGAGCATGAAACGGTCTGAAAAAAAGGAGGAGCATGAAGCGGTTTTGAAAATTATGAAGAGCCTGAAATGGTGTGAAAAATATGAAGGGCTTCAAAAGGTGTCAAAAATATGAGTAGCGTGAAACGGTCTGAAATATAGGAGGATCATGAGGCAGTGTTGAAAAACATGAAGAGCCTGAAAAGGAGTGAAAAATACGAAGAGCTTCAAAAAGGTGTGAAAAATGAAAAGCGTGAAAATGTCTGAAAAATAGGAGGAGCGTGAAGTGGTGTTGAAAAACATGAAGAGCTTGAAAAGGTGTGAAATATATGAAGAGCTTCAAAAGGTGTCATAAATATGAGGAGCATGAAACGAACTGAAAAGTAGGAGCAGCATGAAATGGTGTTCAAAAGCATGAAGAGCCTGAAAAGGTGTCAAAAATATGAAAAGCTTCAATAGGTGTGAAATTAATGAGGAGCTTGAAACGGTCTGAAAAATAGGAGGAGCATGAAGCTGGGCTCAAAAACATGAAGAGCCTGAGAAGGTGTGAAAAATATGAAGAGCTTCAAAAGGTGTGAAAAATATGAAGAGGATGAAACGGTCTGAAAAATAGGAGGAGCATGAAGCGGTGTTGAAAAACATGAAGAGCCTGAAAAGGTGTGAAAAATATGAAGAGCTTCAAAAGGTGTCAAATATATGAGGAGCATAAAACTGTCTGAAAAATAGGAGGAGCATGAAGCGGTGTTGGAAAACATGAAGAGCCTGAAAAGGTGTGAAAAATATGAAGAGCTTCAAAAGGTGTCCAATATATGAGGAGCATAAAACTGTCTGAAAAATAGGAGGAGCATGAAGTGGTGTTGAAAAACATGAAGAGCCTGAAAAGGTGTGAAAAATATGAAGAGCTTACAAAGGTGTCAAAAATATGAGGAGCATGAAACGGTCTGAAATATAGGAGGAGCATGAAGCGGTATTAAAAAAGATGAAGAGCCTGAAAAGGTGTGAAATATATGAAGAGCTTCAAAGGGTGTCAAAAATTTGAGGAGCATGAAACGGTCTGAAATATAGGAGGAGCATGAAGCGGTATTAAAAAAGATGAAGAGCCTGAAAAGGTGTGAAATATATGAAGAGCTTAAAAATGTGTGAAAAACAGGAGGAGCATGAAGCGGTGATCAAAAACATGAAAGGCTTGAAAAGGTGTGAAATATATGAAAAGCTTCAAAAGGTGTGAAAAATAGGAGGAGCATGAAGCGGTGTTCAAAAACATGAAGGGCTTGAAAAGGTATGAAATATATGAAGAGCTTCAAAAGGTGTGAAAAATAGGAGGAGCATGAAGCGGTGTTCAAAAACATGAAGAGCTTGAAAAGGTGTGAAATATATGAAGAGCTTCAGTAGGTGTGAAAAATAGGAGGAGCATGAAGAGGTGTTAAAAAACATGAAGAGCATGAAAAGGCGTGAAATATATGAAGAGCTTCAAAAGGTGTCAAAAATATGAGGAGCATGAAATGGTGTTCAAAAACATGAAGAGCCTGAAAAGGTGTGAAAAATATGAAGAGCTTCAAAAGGTGTCAAAAATATGAGTAGCATGAAAAGGTGTTCAAAAACATGAAGAGCATGAAAAGGTGTGAAAAATATGAAGGACTTCAAAAGGTGTCAAAATTATGAGGATCATGAAACGGTCTAAAAAATAGGAGGAGCATGAAGCGGTGTTGAAAAACATGAAGAGCCTGAAAAGGTGTGAAAAATATGAAGAGCTTCAAAAGGTGTCAAAAGTATGAGGAGCATGAAACCGTCTGAAAAATAGGAGGAGCATGAAACTGTGTTGAAAAACATGAAGAGCATGAAAAAGTGTGAAAAATATGATGAGCTTCAAAAGGTGTCAAAAATATGAGGAGCATGAAACGGTCTGAAAAATAGGAGGAGCATGAAGCTTTGTTCTAAAACATGAAGAACCTGAAAAGGTGTGAAAAATATGAAGAGCTTCAAAAGGTATCAAAAATATGCGGAGCTTGATTAGGAGTTTAAAAACATGAAGAGCATGAAAAGTTGTGAAAAATATGAAGAGCTTCAAAAGGTTTCAAAACAATGAGGAACATGAAACGGTCTGAAATATAGCAGGAGCATGAAGCGGTGTTGAAAAACATGAAGAGCCTGAAAAGGTGTGAAATATATGAATAGCTTAAAAGGTGTCAAATATATGCGGAGCATGAAACGGTCTGAAAAATTGGAAGAGCATGAAACGTTGTTCAGAAACTTGAAGAGCCTGAAAAGGTGTGAAAAAAATGAAGAGCTTCAAAACATGTCAAAAGTATGAGGAGCATGAAACGGTCTGAAAAATAGGAGGAGCATGAAGGAGTGTTGAAAAACATGAAGAGCCTGAAAAGGTGTGAAATATATGAAGAGCTTCAAAAGGTGTCAAAAATTTGAGGAGCATGAAACGGTCTGAAATATAGGAGAAGATTGAAGCGGGGTTAAAAAAGATGAAGAGCCTGAAAAGGTGTGAAATATATGAAGAGCTTAAAAATGTGTGAAAAACAGGAGGAGCATGAAGTGGTGATCAAAAACATGAAAGTCTTGAAAAGGTGTGAAATATATGAAAAGTTTCAAAAGGTGTGAAAAATAGGAGGAGCATGAAGCGGTGTTCAAAAACATGAAGAGCTTGAAAAGGTGTGAAATATATGAAGAGCTTAAAAATGTGTGAAAAACAGGAGGAGCATGAAAAGGTGTTCAAAAACATGAAGAGCCTGAAAAGGTGTGAAAAATATGAAGAGCTTCAAAAGGTGTCAAAAATATGAGTAGCATGAAAAGGTGTTCAAAAACATGAAGAGCATGAAAAGGCATGAAATATATGAAGAGCTTCAAAAGGTGTCAAAAATATGAGTAGCATGAAACGGTGTTCAAAAACATGAAGAGCCTGAAAAGGCGTGAAATATATGAAGAGCTTCAAAAGATGTGAAAAATAGGAGGAGCATGAAGCGGTGTTCAAAAACCTGAAGACACTGAAAAAGTGTGAAATATATGAATAGCTTCAAAAGGTGTGAAAAATATGAAGAGCTTCAAAAGGTGTGAAAAATATGAGGAACATGAAACGGTCTGAAAAGTTGAAGGAGCATGAGGCGGTGTTAAAAACAGGAAGAGCCTGAAAAGGTGTGAAAAATATGAAGAGCTTCAAAAGGTGTCAAAAATATGAGGAACATGAAACGGTCTGAAAAGTTGAAGGAGCATGAAGCGGTGTTAAAAACAGGAAGAGCCTGAAAAGGTGTGAAAAATATGAAGAGCTTCAAAAGGTGTCAAAATATGAGGAGCATGAAACGGTCTGAAAAATAGGAGGAGCATGAAACGGTGTTGAAAAACATGAAGAACAGGAAAAGGAGTGAAAAATATGATGAGCTTCAAAAGGTGTGAAAAATATGAGGAACATGAAGTGGTGTTCAAAAACATGAAGAGCTTGAAACTGTGTGAAATATATGAAGAGCTTCAAAAGGTTTGAAAAATAGGAGCAGGATGAAACGGTGTTCAAAAACTTGAAGAGGGAAAAGGTGTGAAATATATGAAGAACTTCAATAGGTTTGAAAAATAGGAGGAGCATGAAGCGTTGTTCAAAAACATGAAGAACCTGAAAAGGTGTGAAATATATGAAGAACTTCAAAAGGTGTGAAAAATATGAGGAGCATGAAACAGTCTGAAAATAGGAGGAGCATGAAACGGTGTTGAAAATCATGAAGAGCATGAAAAGGTGTGAAAAATATGAAGAGCTTCAAAAGGTGTCAAAAATATGAGGAGCTTTATTAGGAGTTCAAAACATGAAGAACATGAAAAGGTGTGAAAAATATGAAGAGGTTCAAAATGTGTCAAATATATGAGGAGCATGAAACGGTCTGAAAAATAGGAGGAACATGAAACTGTGTTGAAAAACATGAAGAGCATGAAACGGTGTGAAAATTATGAAGAGCTTCAAAAGGTGTGAAAAATATGAAGAGCTTCAAAAGGTGTGAAAAATAGGAGGAGCATGAAGTGGTGTAGAAAACTTGAAGAGACTGAAAAGGAGTGAAAAATATGAAGAGCTTCAAAAGGTGTGAAAAACAGGAGGAGCATGAAGCGGTGTTCAAAAACTTGAAGACACTGAAAAGGTGTGAAATATATGAATAGCTTCAAAAGGTGTGAAAAATATGAAGAGCTTCAAAAGGTGTGAAAAATATGAGTAGCATGAAACGGTGTTCAAAAACATGAAGAGCCTGAAAAGGCGTGAAATATATGAAGAGCTTCAAAAGATGTGAAAAATAGGAGGAGCATGAAGCGGTGTTCAAAAACCTGAAGACACTGAAAAAGTGTGAAATATATGAATAGCTTCAAAAGGTGTGAAAAATATGAAGAGCTTCAAAAGGTGTGAAAAATATGAGGAACATGAAACGGTCTGAAAAGTTGAAGGAGCATGAGGCGGTGTTAAAAACAGGAAGAGCCTGAAAAGGTGTGAAAAATATGAAGAGCTTCAAAAGGTGTCAAAAATATGAGGAACATGAAACGGTCTGAAAAGTTGAAGGAGCATGAAGCGGTGTTAAAAACAGGAAGAGCCTGAAAAGGTGTGAAAAATATGAAGAGCTTCAAAAGGTGTCAAAATATGAGGAGCATGAAACGGTCTGAAAAATAGGAGGAGCATGAAACGGTGTTGAAAAACATGAAGAACAGGAAAAGGAGTGAAAAATATGATGAGCTTCAAAAGGTGTGAAAAATATGAAGAGCTTCAAAAGGTTTCAAAAATATGAGGAGCTTTATTAGGAGTTCAAAACATGAAGAACATGAAAAGGTGTGAAAAATATGAAGAGGTTCAAAATGTGTCAAATATATGAGGAGCATGAAACGGTCTGAAAAATAGGAGGAACATGAAACTGTGTTGAAAAACATGAAGAGCATGAAACGGTGTGAAAATTATGAAGAGCTTCAAAAGGTGTGAAAAATATGAAGAGCTTCAAAAGGTGTGAAAAATTGGAGGAGCATGAAGCGGTGTTCAAAATCTTGAAGATACTGAAACGGTGTGAAAAATATGAAGAGATTCAAAAGGTGTGAAAAATAGGAGGAGCATGAAGTGGTGTAGAAAACTTGAAGAGACTGAAAAGGAGTGAAAAATATGAAGAGCTTCAAAAGGTGTGAAAAACAGGAGGAGCATGAAGCGGTGTTCAAAAACTTGAAGACACTGAAAAGGTGTGAAATATATGAATAGCTTCAAAAGGTGTGAAAAATATGAAGAGCTTCAAAAGGTGTGAAAAATATGAAGAGCTTCAAAAAGTGTCAAAAATATGGGGAGCATGAAACTTTCTGAAAAATAGGAGGATCGTGAAGGGGTGTTGAAAACATGAAGAGCCTGAAAAGGTGTGCAAAATATGAAGAGCTTCAAAAGGTGACAAAATATGACAGCATGAAACGGTCTGAAAAATAGGAGGAGAATGAAACGGTGTTGAAAAACTTGAAGAGCATGAAAGGTTTGAAAAACATGAAGAGCTTAAAAAGGTGTCAAAAATAGCAATAGCATGAAATGGTGATCAAAACTTGAAGAGGCTGAAAAGGTGTGAAAAATATGAAGAGCTTAAAAGGTGTCAAAAATATGAGGAGCATGAAACGGTCTGAAAATTAGGAGAGGATGAAGCGGTGTTCAAAAACATGAAGAGCCTGAAAAGGTGTGAAAAATATGAAGAGCTTCAAAAGGTTTGAAATACATGAGGAGCATGAAACGGTCTGAAAAATAGGAGGAGCATGAAACGGTCTGAAAAATAGGAGGAGCATGAAGCGGTGTTCAACAACATGAAGAGCTTGAAAATGTGGAAAAATATGAAGAACTTCAAAAGGTGTCAAAATATGAGGAGCATGAAACGGTCTGAAAACTAGGGGCAGTATGAAACGGTGTTGAAAAACATGAAGAGCATGAAAAGGTGTGAAAAATATGAAGAGCTTCAAAATGTGTCAAAAATATGAGGAACATGAAATGGTCTGAAAAATAAGAGGAGCATGAAACGGTGTTCAAAAATATGAAGAGCCTGAAAAGGTGTGAAATATATGAAGAGCTTCAAAAGGTGTCAAAAATATGAGGAGCATGAAACGGTCTGAAAAATAGGAGGACCATGAAACGATGTTCAAAAACATGAAGAGCCTGAAAAGGTGTGAAAAATATGAAGAGCTTCAAAAGATGCGAAAAATATGAAGAGCTTCAAAACGTGTCAAAAATATGAGGAGCATGAAATGGTCTGAAAAATAGGAGGAGCATGAAAAGGTGGTGAAAAAGATGAGGAGCCTGAAAAGGTATGAAAAATATGAAGAGCTCCCAAAGTTGAGAAAAATATGAAGAGCTTCAAAAAGTGTCAAAAATATGAGGAGCATGAAACGGTCTGAAAAATAGGAGGAGCATGAAGCGGTGTGAAAAACTTGAAGAGACTGAAAAGGTGTGGAAAATATGAAGAGCTCAAAAGATGTCAAAAATATGAGGAGCATGAAACGGTCTGAAAAATAGAGGAGCATGAAGCGGTCGTCAAAAAGAGGAAGAGACTGAAAAGGTGTGAAAAATATGAAGAGCTTCAAAAGGTGTCAAAAATATTAACAGCATGAAACGGTCTGAAAAATAGGAGGAGCATGAAGCGGTGTGAAAAACATGAAGAGCCTGAAAAGGTGTGAAAAATATGAAGAGCTTCAAAAGGTGGCAAAAATATAGGAGCATGAATCATTCTGAAAAATAGAATGGGAATGAAACGGTTTTGAAAAAGATGAAGAGCATGAATTGGTGTGAAATATATGAAGAGCTTCAAAAGGTGTGAAATATATGAGGAGCATGAAACGGTCTGAAAAATAGGAGGAGCATGAAGCGGTGTTCAAAAACATGAAGAGCCTGAAAAGGTGTGAAAAATATGAAGAGCTTCAAAAGGTGTAAAAATATGCAGAGCATGAAACGGTCTGAAAAATTGGAGAAGCATGAAAATGTGTTCAAAAATATGAAGAGCATGAAAAGGTGTGAAAAATATGAAGAGCTTCAAAAGGTGTCAAAAATATGCAGAGCATGAAACGGTCTGAAAAATTGGAGGAGCATGAAAATGTGTTCAAAAATATGAAGAGCATGAAAAGGTGTGAAAAATATGAAGAGCTTCAAAAGTTGTCAAAAATATGTGGAGCATGAAACGGTCTGAAAAATAGGAGGAGCATGAAAATGTGTTGAAAAACATGAGGAGCCTGAAAAGACGTGAAAAATATGAAGAGCTTCAGGAGGTGTAAAAATATGAAGAGCTTCAAAAGGTGTGAAAAATATGAGGAGCATGAAACTGTCTGAAAAATAGGAGGAGCATGAAACGCTGTTCAAAAACGTGAGGAGCCTGAAAACGTTTGAAAAATATGAAGAGCTTCAAAAGGTGTCATAAATATGAGAAGCATGAATCGTTCTGAAAAATAGGAGGAGCATGAAACGGTGTTCAGAAACATGAAGAGCTGGAAAAGGTGTGAAAAATATGAAGAGCTACAAAAGGTGTCAAAAATATGAGGAGCATGAAAAGGTCTGAAAAATAGGAGGAGCATGAAGCGGTGTTCAAAAGCATGAAGAGCCTGAAAAGGTGTGAAATATATAAATAGCTTCAAAAGCTGTCAAAAATATGAGGAGCTTGAAACGGTCTGAAAAATAGTAGGAGCATGAAGTGCTGTTCAAAAACATGAAGGGCCTGAAAAGGTGTGAAATATATGAAGAGCTTCAAAAGTTGTCAAAAATATGAGGAGCATGAAACAGTCTGAAAAATAGGAGGAGCATGAAGCGGTGTTACAACATGAAGAGACTGTAAAGGTGTGTAAAATATGAAGAGCTTCGAAAGGTGTCAAAAGTATGAGGAGAATGAAACGGTCTGAAAAATAGGAGGAGCATGAAACGGTGTTGAAAAACATGAAGAGCCTGAAAACGTGTGAAAAATATGAAGAGCTTTGAAAGGTGTCAAAAGTATGAGGAGAATGAAACGGTCTGAAAAATATTAGGAGCAAGAAGCGGTGTTGAAAAACATGAAGAGCCTGAAAAGGTGTGAAAAATATTAACGGCTTCAAAAGGTGTCAAAAACATGAGGAGTATGAAACGGACTGATAAATAAGAGGAGCATGAAGCGGTGTTTAAAAACATGAAGAGACTGAAAAGGTGTGAAAAATGTGCAGAGCTTCAAAAGGTGTCATAAATATGAAGAGCATGAAACGGTCTGAAAAATATTAGGAGCATGAAGCGGTGTTGAAAAATATGGAGAGCCTGACAAGGAGTGAAAAATATGAAGAGCTCAAAAGGTGTCAAAAATATGAGGAGCATGAAACGGACTGAAATATAGGAGGAGCATGAAGCGGTGTTTAAATACATGAAGAGAATGAAAAGGTGGAAAAATATGCAGAGCTTCAAAAGATGTCAAAAATATGAGGAGCTAGAAACGGTCTGAAAAATAGGAGAAGCATGAAGCGGTGTTGAAAAATATGAAGAGCATGAAAAGGTGTGAAAAATATGCAGAGCTTCAAAAGGTGTCAAAAATATGAGGAGCATGAAACGGTCGGAAAATTAAGAGAAGCATGAAATGGTGCTCAAAAACATGAAGAGCCTGAAAAGGTGTGAAAAATATGAAGAGCTTCAAAAGGTAAGAAATACATGAGGAGCATGAAAAGGTCTGAAAAGTCGGAGGAGCATGAAGTCGTGTTGAAAATCATGAAGAGCCTGAAAAGCTTTGAAAAATATGAAGAGCTTCAAAAGGTGTGAAAAATGTGAGGAGCATGAAACGGTCTGAAAAATAGGAGGAGCATGAAGCGGTGTTCAAAAATATGAAGAGCCTGAAAAGGTGTGAAAAATATAAAGAGCTTCAAAAATATGAGGAGCATGAAACGGTCTGAAAAATAGAGGAGCATGAAACGGTGTTCAAAAACATGAAGAGCCTGAAAAGGTGTTGAAACTATGAACAGCTTCAAAAGTTGTGAAAAATATGAAGCTTCAAAAGGTGTTAAAAATGAGATGATGATGAAACGGTCTGAAAAATAGGAGGAGCATGAAGTGGTGTTGAAAAACATGAAGAGCCTGAAAACGTGTGAAAAATATGAAGAGCTTCAAAAGGTGTCAAAAATGAAATGATCACGAAATGGTCTGATAAATAGGAGGGACATGAAGTGGTGTTGAAAAACATGAAGAGCCTGAAAAGGTGGGAAACATATGAAGAGCTTCAAAATGTGTCAAAAATATGAAGAGGATGAACCGGTCTGAAAAATAGGAGGAGCATGAGGCAGTGTTGAAAAACATGAAGAGCCAGAAAGGTGTGAAAAATATGAAGAGCTTCAAAGGTGTCAAAAATATGAGGAGCAGGAAACAATCTGAAAAATAGGAGGAGCATGAAGCGGTGTTTAAAACAAGAACAGCCTGAAAAGGTGTGAAAAATATGAAGAGCTTCAAAAGGTGTGAAAAATGAAAGAAGCATGAAAACGTCTCAAAAATAGGAGGAGCATGAAGTGGTGTTGAAAACATGAAGAGCCTGAAAAGGTGTGAAATATATGAAGAGCTTCAAAAGGTGTCAAAGAAATGAGGAGCATGAAACGGTCTGAAAAATAGGATGAGCATGAAATGGTGTTCAAAAACATGAAGAGCCTGAAAAGGTGTGAAATATATGAAGAGCTTCAAAAGGTGTGAAAAATATGAGGAGCATGAAACGGTCTGAAAAAAAGGAGGAGCATGAAGCGGTTTTGAAAATTATGAAGAGCCTGAAATGGTGTGAAAAATATGAAGGGCTTCAAAAGGTGTCAAAAATATGAGTAGCGTGAAACGGTCTGAAATATAGGAGGATCATGAGGCGGTGTTGAAAAACATGAAGAGCCTGAAAAGGAGTGAAAAATACGAAGAGCTTCAAAAAGGTGTGAAAAATGAAAAGCGTGAAAATGTCTGAAAAATAGGAGGAGCCTGAAGTGGTGTTGAAAAACATGAAGAGCTTGAAAAGGTGTGAAATATATGAAGAGCTTCAAAAGGTGTCATAAATATGAGGAGCATGAAACGAACTGAAAAGTAGGAGCAGCATGAAATGGTGTTCAAAAGCATGAAGAGCCTGAAAAGGTGTCAAAAATATGAAAAGCTTCAATAGGTGTGAAATTAATGAGGAGCTTGAAACGGTCTGAAAAATAGGAGGAGCATGAAGCTGGGCTCAAAAACATGAAGAGCCTGAGAAGGTGTGAAAAATATGAAGAGCTTCAAAAGGTGTGAAAAATATGAAGAGGATGAAACGGTCTGAAAAATAGGAGGAGCATGAAGCGGTGTTGAAAAACATGAAGAGCCTGAAAAGGTGTGAAAAATATGAAGAGCTTCAAAAGGTGTCAAATATATGAGGAGCATAAAACTGTCTGAAAAATAGGAGGAGCATGAAGCGGTGTTGGAAAACATGAAGAGCCTGAAAAGGTGTGAAAAATATGAAGAGCTTCAAAAGGTGTCCAATATATGAGGAGCATAAAACTGTCTGAAAAATAGGAGGAGCATGAAGTGGTGTTGAAAAACATGAAGAGCCTGAAAAGGTGTGAAAAATATGAAGAGCTTACAAAGGTGTCAAAAATATGAGGAGCATGAAACGGTCTGAAATATAGGAGGAGCATGAAGCGGTATTAAAAAAGATGAAGAGCCTGAAAAGGTGTGAAATATATGAAGAGCTTCAAAGGGTGTCAAAAATTTGAGGAGCATGAAACGGTCTGAAATATAGGAGGAGCATGAAGCGGTATTAAAAAAGATGAAGAGCCTGAAAAGGTGTGAAATATATGAAGAGCTTAAAAATGTGTGAAAAACAGGAGGAGCATGAAGCGGTGATCAAAAACATGAAAGGCTTGAAAAGGTGTGAAATATATGAAAAGCTTCAAAAGGTGTGAAAAATAGGAGGAGCATGAAGCGGTGTTCAAAAACATGAAGGGCGTGAAAAGGTATGAAATATATGAACAGCTTCAAAAGGTGTGAAAAATAGGAGTAGCATGAAGCGGTGTTCAAAAACATGAAGAGCTTGAAAAGGTGTGAAATATATGAAGAGCTTCAGTAGGTGTGAAAAATAGGAGGAGCATGAAGAGGTGTTAAAAAACATGAAGAGCATGAAAAGGCGTGAAATATATGAAGAGCTTCAAAAGGTGTCAAAAATATGAGGAGCATGAAACGGTGTTCAAAAACATGAAGAGCCTGAAAAGGTGTGAAAAATATGAAGAGCTTCAAAAGGTGTCAAAAATATGAGTAGCATGAAAAGGTGTTCAAAAACATGAAGAGCATGAAAAGGTGTGAAAAATATGAAGGACTTCAAAAGGTGTCAAAATTATGAGGATCATGAAACGGTCTAAAAAATAGGAGGAGCATGAAGCGGTGTTGAAAAACATGAAGAGCCTGAAAATGTGTGAAAAATATGAAGAGCTTCAAAAGGTGTCAAAAGTATGAGGATCATGAAACGGTCTAAAAAATAGGAGGAGCATGAAGCGGTGTT
Source organism: Dama dama (assembly GCF_033118175.1). Taxonomy (NCBI): domain Eukaryota; kingdom Metazoa; phylum Chordata; class Mammalia; order Artiodactyla; family Cervidae; genus Dama; species Dama dama. The sequence continues at coordinate 44,691,332 of NC_083696.1, forward strand.
GAAAAACATGAAGAGCCTGAAAACGTGTGAAATATATGAAGGGCTTCATAAGGTGTCAAATACATGAGGAGCATTAAACGGTCTGAAAAATAGGAGGAGCATGAATCGGTGTTCAAAACATGAAGAGATTGAAAACGTGTGAAAAATATGAACAGCTTCAAAAGTTGTGAAAAATATGAGGAGCATGAAACGGTCTGAAAAATAGGAGGAGAATGATGCGGTGTTGAAAAACATGAAGATCCTGAAAAGGAGTGAAAAACATGAAGAGCTTCAAAAGGTGTCAAAAATATGAGGAGCATGAAACGGTCTGAAAAATAAGAGGAGCATGAAACAGTGTTCAAAAACATGAAGAGCCTGAAAAGGTGTGAAAAATATGAAGAGCTTCAAAAGGTCTGAAATACATGAGGAGGATGAATTGGTCTAAAAAATAGTAGGACCATGAAGCGGTGTTCAAAAACATGAAAGCCTGAACAGGTGTGAAAAATATGAAGAGCTTCAACAGTTTTGAAAATTATGAGGAGCACGAAATGGTCTGAAAAATAGGAGGATCATGAAGCGGTGTTGAAAAACATGAAGAGCCTGAAAAAGTGTGAAATATATGAAGAGCATCAAAAGATGTGAAATACATGAGGAGAATTAAACGGTCTGAAAAATAGGAGTAGCATGAATCATTGATCAAAACATGAAGAGACTGAAAACGTGTGAAAAATATGAACAGTTTCAAAGGTGTGAAAAATATGAGAAGCATTAATCGGTCTGAAAAATAGGAGGAGAATGAAGCGGTGTTGAACAACATGAAAAGACTGAAAAGGTGTGAAATATATGAAGAGCTTCAAAAGGTGTCAAATATGAGGAGCATGAAACGGTCTGAAAAATAGGAGGAGCATGAAGCGGTGTAGAAAAACATGAAGAGCCTGAAAAGGTGTGAAATATATGAAGAGCTTCAAAAGGTGTGAAATATATGAGGAGCATGGAACGGTCTGAAAAATAGGAGGAGCATTATGTGTTGTTGAAAAACATGAAAAGTCTGAAAAGGCGTGAAAAATATGAAGAGAGTCAAAAGTTGTCAAAAATATGAGGAGCATGAAACAGTCTGAAAAAAAGGAGGAGTATGAAACGGTGTTGAAAAATATGAAGAGACTGAAAAGGAGTGAAATATCTGAAGAGCTTCAAAAGGTGTCAAATATATGAGGAGCATGAAACAGACTGAAAAATAGGAGGAGCATGAAGCGGTGTTGAAAAACATGAAGAGCCTGAAAACGTGTGAAAAATATGAAGAGCTCCAAAAGGTGTGAAAAATATGAAAAGCTTCAAAAGTGTCAAAAATATGGGAAGCATGAAACGTTCTGAAAAATAGGAGTAGCATGAAACGGGGTTCAAAAACATGAAGAGATTGAAAAGGTTGAAAAATATGAAGAGCTTCAAAAGGTTTGAAATACATGAGGAGCATGAAACGGTCAGAAAAATAGGAGGAGCATGAAGCAATGTTGAAAAACATGAAGAGCCTGAAAAGGTGTGAAAAATATGAAGAACTTCAAAAGGTGTCAGAAATATGGGAAGCATGAAACGATCTGAAAAATAGAAGGAGCATGAAGCGGTGTTGAAAAACATGAAGAGCATGAAAACGTGTGAAAAATAAGAAGAGCTTCAAAATGTGTGAAAAATGAAAGCCATGAAAAGGTCTGAAAAATAGGAGAACTATGAAGTGGTGTTGAAAAACATGAAGAGCCTGAAAGGGTGTGAAAAATATGAAGAGATTCAAAAGGTGTCAAATATATGTGGAGCTTGAAACGGTCTGAAAAATAGAAGGATCATGAAGCGGTGCTGAAAAATTAAAGAGCCTGAAAAGGTTTGAAAAATATGAAGAGCTACAAAAGGTGTCGAAGATATGAGGAGCATGAAACGATCTGAAAAAAAGGAGGAGCATGAAGCGGTGTTGAAAAACAAGAAGAGCCTGAAAAGATGTGAAATATATGAAGAGCTTCAAAGGGTGTCAAAAATATGAGAGCATGAAAAGGTCTGAAAAATAGGAGGAGCTTGAAGTGGTGCTCAAAAACATGAAGAGCCTGAAATGGTGTGAAAAATATGAAGAGCTTCAAAAGGTGTGAAAAATATGAGGAGCCTGAAACCGTCTGAAAAATAGGAGGAGCATGAAACGGTCTGAAAAATTGGAGGAGCTTGAAACGGTGTTGAAAAAAATAAGAGCCTGAAAAGGTGTGAAAAATAGGAACAGCTTTAAAAGGTGTCAAAAATATGTGGAACATGAAATGGTCTGAAAAATACGAGGAGCATGAAGCGGTGTTTAAAAACATGAAGAGCCTGAAAAGGTGTGAAAAATATGAAAAGCTTACAAAGGTGTCAAAAATATGACGAGCATGAAACGGTCGAAAAATAGGAAGAGCATGAAGCGATGTTGAAAAAGACGAACAGCCTGAAAAGGTGTGAAATATATGAAGAGCTTCCAAAGGTGTCAAAAATATGAGGAGCATGAAACGGTCTGAAATATAGGAGGAACATGAAACGGTGTTGAAAAACATAAAGAGCCTGTAAATGTGTGAAAAATATGAAGATCTTCAAAAGGGGTGAAAAATATGAGCAACATGAAACGGTCTGAAAAATAGGAGGAGCATGAAGCTGTGTTCAAAAACATGAAGAGCCTGAAAAGATGTGAAAAATATGAAGAGCTTCAAAAGTTCTGAAAAATATGATGAGCATGAAACGGTCTGAAGAATAGCAGGAGCATTAAGCGGTGTTCAAAAACATGAAGATCCTGAAAAGGTGTGAAAAATATGAAGAGCTTCAAAAGGTGTGAAATACATGAGGAGCAATAAAAGGTCTGAAAAAATGGAGGAGCATGAAGTTGTGTTCAAAAACATGAAGAACCTGAAAAGGTGTGAAATATATGAAGAGCTTCAAAAGGTGTGAAATATATGAGGAGCATGAAACGGTCTGAAAAATAGGAGGAGCATTATGTGTTGTTGAAAAACATGAAAAGTCTGAAAAGGCGTGAAAAATATGAAGAGAGTCAAAAGTTGTCAAAAATATGAGGAGCATGAAACAGTCTGAAAAAAAGGAGGAGTATGAAACGGTGTTGAAAAATATGAAGAGACTGAAAAGGAATGAAATATCTGAAGAGCTTCAAAAGGTGTCAAATATATGAGGAGCATGAAACAGTCTGAAAAATAGGAGGAGCATGAAGCGGTGTTGAAAAACATGAAGAGCCTGAAAACGTGTGAAAAATATGAAGAGTTCCAAAAGGTGTGAAAAATATGAAAAGCTTCAAAAGTTTCAAAAATATGGGAAGCATGAAACGTTCTGAAAAATAGGAGTAGCATGAAACGGGGTTCAAAAACATGAAGAGATTGAAAAGGTTGAAAAATATGAAGAGCTTCAAAAGGTTTGAAATACATGAGGAGCATGAAACGGTCAGAAAAATAGGAGGAGCATGAAGCAGTGTTGAAAAACATGAAGAGCCTGAAAAGGTGTGAAAAATATGAAGAGCTTCAAAAGGTGTCAGAAATATGGGAAGCATGAAACGATCTGAAAAATAGAAGGAGCATGAAGCGGTGTTGAAAAACATGAAGAGCATGAAAACGTGTGAAAAATAAGAAGAGCTTCAAAATGTGTGAAAAATGAAAGCCATGAAAAGGTCTGAAAAATAGGAGAACTATGAAGTGGTGTTGAAAAACATGAAGAGCCTGAAAAGGTGTGAAAAATATGAAGAGATTCAAAAGGTGTCAAATGTATGTGGAGCTTGAAACGGTCTGAAAAATAGAAGGATCATGAAGCGGTGCTGAAAAATTGAAGAGCCTGAAAAGGTTTGAAAAATATGAAGAGCTACAAAAGGTGTCGAAGATATGAGAAGCATGAAACGGTCTGAAAAGTATCAGGAGCATGAAACGATGTTGAGAAACATGAAGAGCCAGAAAATGTGTGAAAATTATGAGGAGCCTCAAAAGGTTTCAAAAATATGAGGAACATGTAACGGTCTGAAAAATAGGAGGAGCATGAAGCGGTGTTGAAAAACATGAAGAGCGTGAAAACGTGTGAAAAATATGAAGAGCTTCAAAAGGTGTCAAAAATATGAGGAGCATGAAACGGTCTCAAAAATAGGAGGAGCATGAAGCGGTGTTGAATAACACGAAGAGCCTGAAAAGGTGTGCAAAATATAAAGAGCTTCAAAAGGTGTCAATAATAAGAGGTGCATGAAACAGTCTGAAAAGTAGGAGGAACATTAAACGGTCTGAAAAATAGGAGGAGCATGAAACGGTTTTGAAAAACATGAAGAGCATGAAAAGGTGTGAAAAATATGAAGAGCTTCAAAAGGTGTCAAATATATGAGGAGCATGAAACGGTCGAAAAATAGGAAGAGCATGAAGCGATGTTGAAAAAGACGAACAGCCTGAAAAGGTGTGAAATATATGAAGAGCTTCCAAAGGTGTCAAAAATATGAGGAGCATGAAACGGTCTGAAATATAGGAGGAACATGAAACGGTGTTGAAAAACATAAAGAGCCTGTAAATGTGTGAAAAATATGAAGATCTTCAAAAGGGGTGAAAAATATGAGCAACATGAAACGGTCTGAAAAATAGGAGGAGCATGAAGCTGTGTTCAAAAACATGAAGAGCCTGAAAAGATGTGAAAAATATGAAGAGCTTCAAAAGTTCTGAAAAATATGATGAGCATGAAACGGTCTGAAGAATAGCAGGAGCATTAAGCGGTGTTCAAAAACATGAAGATCCTGAAAAGGTGTGAAAAATATGAAGAGCTTCAAAAGGTGTGAAATACATGAGGAGCAATAAAAGGTCTGAAAAAATGGAGGAGCATGAAGTTGTGTTCAAAAACATGAAGAACCTGAAAAGGTGTGAAATATATGAAGAGCTTCAAAAGGTGTGAAATATATGAGGAGCATGAAACGGTCTGAAAAATAGGAGGAGCATTATGTGTTGTTGAAAAACATGAAAAGTCTGAAACGGCGTGAAAAATATGAAGAGAGTCAAAAGTTGTCAAAAATATGAGGAGCATGAAACAGTCTGAAAAAAAGGAGGAGTATGAAACGGTGTTGAAAAATATGAAGAGACTGAAAAGGAATGAAATATCTGAAGAGCTTCAAAAGGTGTCAAATATATGAGGAGCATGAAACAGTCTGAAAAATAGGAGGAGCATGAAGCGGTGTTGAAAAACATGAAGAGCCTGAAAACGTGTGAAAAATATGAAGAGTTCCAAAAGGTGTGAAAAATATGAAAAGCTTCAAAAGTTTCAAAAATATGGGAAGCATGAAACGTTCTGAAAAATAGGAGTAGCATGAAACGGGGTTCAAAAACATGAAGAGATTGAAAAGGTTGAAAAATATGAAGAGCTTCAAAAGGTTTGAAATACATGAGGAGCATGAAACGGTCAGAAAAATAGGAGGAGCATGAAGCAGTGTTGAAAAACATGAAGAGCCTGAAAAGGTGTGAAAAATATGAAGAGCTTCAAAAGGTGTCAGAAATATGGGAAGCATGAAACGATCTGAAAAATAGAAGGAGCATGAAGCGGTGTTGAAAAACATGAAGAGCATGAAAACGTGTGAAAAATAAGAAGAGCTTCAAAATGTGTGAAAAATGAAAGCCATGAAAAGGTCTGAAAAATAGGAGAACTATGAAGTGGTGTTGAAAAACATGAAGAGCCTGAAAAGGTGTGAAAAATATGAAGAGATTCAAAAGGTGTCAAATGTATGTGGAGCTTGAAACGGTCTGAAAAATAGAAGGATCATGAAGCGGTGCTGAAAAATTGAAGAGCCTGAAAAGGTTTGAAAAATATGAAGAGCTACAAAAGGTGTCGAAGATATGAGAAGCATGAAACGGTCTGAAAAGTATCAGGAGCATGAAACGATGTTGAGAAACATGAAGAGCCAGAAAATGTGTGAAAATTATGAGGAGCCTCAAAAGGTTTCAAAAATATGAGGAACATGTAACGGTCTGAAAAATAGGAGGAGCATGAAGCGGTGTTGAAAAACATGAAGAGCGTGAAAACGTGTGAAAAATATGAAGAGCTTCAAAAGGTGTCAAAAATATGAGGAGCATGAAACGGTCTGAAAAATAGGAGGATCAGGAAGCGGTGTTCTAAAACATGAAGAGCCTGAAAATATGTGAACAATACGAAGAGCCTGAAAAGGTGTGAAAAATATGAGTAGCATGAAACGGTCGGAAAAATAGGAGGAGGATGAAGCGCTCTTGAAAAACATGAAGAGCCTGAGAAGGTGTGAAAAATATGAAGAGCTTCAAATGGTGTCAAAAATATGAGGAGCATGAAACGGTCTGAAAAATAGGAGGAGCATAAAGCAGTGTTGAAAATCATGAAGAGCGTGAAAAGGTGTGAAATATATGAAGAGCCTCAAAATGTGTGAAAAATATGAAGAGTTTCAAAGATGTGAAAAATATGAGGAGCATGAAGCGGTGTTGAAAACTTGAAGATACTGAAAAGGTGTGAAAAATATGAAGAGCTTCAAAAGGTGTGAAAAATATGAAGAGCAAGAAACGGTCTGAAAAATAGAAATAGCATGAAACGGTGTTCAAAAACATGAAGAGCCTGAAAAGGTGTGAAGAATAGGAAGAGTTTCAAAAGGTGTCAAAAATATGAGGAGCATGAAACGGTCTGAAAAATAGAAATAGCATGAAACGGTGTTCAAAAATATGAAGAGCCTGAAAAGGTTAGAAAAATATGTAGAGCCTCAAAACGTGTCAAAAATATGAGGTGAATGAAACGGTCTGAAAAATAAGAGGATCATGAAGCGGTGTTGAAAAACAGGAAGAGCCTGAAAACGTGTGAAAAATATGAAGAGCTTCAAAAGGTGTGAAAAATATGAGGAGCATGAAACGGTCTGAAAAATAGGAGGAGCATGAAACGGCGTTGAAATACATGAAGAACCTGAAAACGTGTGAAAAATATGAAGAGCTTTAACAGCTGTGAAAAATATGAAGAGCTTCAAAAGGTGTCAAAAATGAGATGAGCATGAAACGGTGTGGAAAATAGGAGGAGAATGAAGTGGTGTTGAAAAACCTGAAGAGACTGAAAAGGTGTGAAATATATGAAGAGCTTCAAAAGGTGTCAAAAATATGAGGAGCATGAAACGGTCTGAAAAATAGGAGGAGCATGAAACGGTCTGAAAAAAAGGAGGAGCATGAAACGGTGTGGAAAAACATGGAGAGCCTGAAAAGGTGTGAAAAATAGGAAGAGCTTCGAAAGGTGTTAAAAATATGAGGAGCTGAAACGGTCTGAAAAATAGGAGGAACATGAAACGGTGTTCAAAACATGAAGAGCCTGAAAAGGTGTGAAAAATATGAAGAGCTTCAAAACGTGTCAAAAATATGAGGAGCATGAAATGTTCTGAAAAATAGGAGGAACATGAAGCAGTGTGGAGAAACATGAAGAGCCTGAAAACGTGTGAAAAATATGAAGAGCTTCAAAAGGTGTGAAAAATATGAGGAGCATGAAACGGTCTCAAAAATAGGAGGAGCATGAAGCGGTGTTCAAAAACATGAAGAGCCTGAAAAGGTGTGAAAAATATGAAGAGCTTCAAAATGTGTGAAAAATATGAGGTGCATGAAACGGTATCAAAAATAGGAGGAGCGTGAAGCGGTGTTGAAAAACATGGAGAGCCTGAAAAGGTATGAAAAATATGAAGAGCTTCAAAAAGTGTGAAAATTATGAGGAGCCTGAAAAGGTGTGAAAAAAGGAGGAGCTTCAAAAGGTGTCAAAAATATGAGGAGCATGAAACGATCTGAAAAATAGGAGGAGCTTAAAGCGGTGCTCAAAAACATGAAGAGCCTGAAAAGGTGTGAAAAATATGAAGAGCTTCAAAAGGTGTCAAAAATATGAGGAGCATGAAACGGTCTGAAAAATAGGAGGAGCATGAAGCGGTGTTGAAAAACATGAAGAGCCTGAAAGGTGTGAAAAATATGAAGAGCTTCAAAAGGTGTCAATAATAAGAGGTGCATGAAAGAGTCTGAAAAAGAGGAGGAGCATGAAATGGTCTGAAAAATAGGAGGAGCATGAAGCGTGGTTGAAAAATATGAAGAGCCTGAAAAGGTGTGAAAAATATGAAGAGCTTCAAGAGGTGTGAAAAATATTAGGAGCATGAAATGGTCTGAAAAATAGGAGGAGCAAGAAGCGGTGTTCAAACACATGAAGAACCTGAAATGGTGTGAAAAATATGAAGAGCTTCAAAAGGTGTGAAAAATATGAGGAGCATGTAACGGTCTGAAAAATAGGAGGGGCATAGAGCGGTGTTCAAAAATAAGAACAGATTGAATAGGTGTGAAAAATATGAAGAGATTCAAAAGGTGTGAAAAATACGAGGAGCATGAAACGGTCTGAAAAATAGGAGGAGCATGAAGCGGTGTGCAAAAATATGAACAGACTGAAAAGGTGTGAAAAATATGAAGAGCTTCAAAAGTTGTCAAGAATATGAGGAGCATGAATCCGTCTGAAAAATAGGTGGAGCATGAAACGGTGTTGAAAAAAATGAAGAGCATGAAAAGGTGTGAAAAATAGGAAGACCTTCAAAAGGTGTCAAAAATATGAAGAGCATGAAACGATCTGAAAAATAGAAGGAGCATGAAGCGGTGTTCAAAAACCTGAAGAGCCAGAAAAGGTGTGAAAAATATGAAGAGCTTCAAAAGGTGTCAAAAATATTAGGAGCATGAAACGGTCTGAAAAATAGGAGGAGCATGAAACGGTGATCAAAAACATGAACAGCCTCGAATGGTGTGAAAAATAGAAGGAGCTTCAAAAGGTGTCAAAAATATGAAGAGCATGAAGGTCTGAAAAATATGAGGAGCAGGAAGCGGTGTTGAAAAACATGAATAGCCTGAAAAGGTGTGAAAAATATGAAGAGCTTCAAAAGCTGTCAAAAATATGGGAAGGATGAAACGGTCTGAAAAATAGGAGGAGCATGAAGTGGTGTTGAAAAACATGAAGAGACTGACAAGTTGTGAAAAATATGAAGAGCTTCAAAAGGTGTCAAAAATATGAGGAGCATGAAACGGTCTGAAAAATAGGAGGATCAGGAAGCGGTGTTCTAAAACATGAAGAACCTGAAAAGGTGTGAAAAATATGAAGAGCGTAAATAGGTGTGAAATACATGAGGTGCATGATGGTATGAAAAATAGGAGGAGCATGAAGCTTTGATCAAAAACATGAAGAGCCTGAGAGGGTGTGAAAAATATGAAAAGCTTCAAAAGTTTTCAAAAATATGAGGAGCATGAAACGGTCTGAAAAATAGGAGCAGCATGAAATGGTGTTCAAAACATGAAGAGCCTGAAAAGGTGTGAAAAATATGAAGAGCTTCAAAAGGTGTCAATAAAAAGAGGTGCATGAAACAGTCTGAAAAAGAGGAGGAGCATGAAACGGTCTGAAAAATAGGAGGAGCCTTAAGCGGTGTTAAAACGCATGAAGAGCCTAAAAAGGTGTGAACAATATGAAGAGCTTCAAAAGGTGTCAAAAATATGAGGAGCATGAAACGGTCTGAAAAATAGGAGCAGCATGAAACGGTGTTGAAAAACATGAAGAGCCTGAAAAGGTGTGAAAAATATGAAGAGCTACAAAAGGTGTGAAATACATTAGGAGCATGAAACGGTCTGAAAAATAGGAGGAGCATGAAGCTGTGCTCAAAAACATGAAGAGCCTGAAAAGGTGTGAAAAATATGAAGAGCTTCAAAAGGTGTGAAAAATATGAGGAGAATGAAACGGTCTGAAAAATAGGAGGGGCATGAAGCGGTGTTCAAAAATATGAACAGACTGAAAAGCTGTGAAAAATATGAAGAGCTTCAAAAGGTGTCAAAAAAATGAGGAGTATGAAACGGTCTGAAAAATAGGAGGGGCATGTAGCGGTGTTCAAAAATATGAACAGACTGAAAAGCTGTGAAAAATATGAAGAGCTTCAAAAGCTGTCAAAAATATGAGGAGTATGAAACGGTCTGAAAAATAGGAGGAGCATGAAGCGGTGTTGAAAACATAAAGAGCCTGAAAAGGTGTGAAAAATATGAAGAGCTTCAAAAGGTGTCAATAATAAGAGGTGCATGAAACTGTCTGAAAAAGAGGAGGAGCATGAAACGGTCTGAAAAATAGTAGGAGCATGAAGCAGAGTTGAAAAACATGAAGAGCCCAAAAAGGTGTGTCAAATATACAGAGTTTCAAAAGGTGTCAATAATATGAGGAGCATGAATCGGTCTGAAAAATAGGAGGAGCATGAAACGGTGTTGAAAAATATGAAGAGCCCGAAAAGGTGTGAAAAATATGAAGAGCTTCAAAAGGTGTCAATAATAAGAGGTGCATGAAACAGTCTGAAAAAGAGGAGGAGCATGAAACGGTCTGAAAAATAGGAATAGCATGAAGCAGTTTTGAACAACATGAAGAGCATAAAAAGGTGTGACAAATATAAAGAGCTTCCAAAGTTGTCAATAATATGAGGAGCATGAATTGGTCTGAAAAATAGGTGGAGCATGAAACGGTGTTGAAAAACATGAAGAGCATGAAAATGTGTGAAAAATACGAAGAGGTTCAAAAGGTGTCAAAAATATGAAGAGCATGAAGCGGTCTGAAAAATAGAAGGAGCATGAAGCAGTGTTCAAAAACCTGAAGAGCCTGAAAACGTGTGAAAAATATGAAGAGCTTCAAAAGTTGTGAAAAATATGAGGAGCATGAAAAGGTATCTAAAATAGGAGGAGCATGAAGTGGTGTTCAAAAACATGAAGAGCCTGAAAAGGTGTGAAAAATATGAAGAGCTTCAAAAGGTGTTAAAATTATGAGGAGCATGAAACGGTCTCAAAAATAGGAGGAGCATGAAGCGGTGTTCAAAATCATGGAGAGCCTGAAAAGGTATGAAAAACATGAAGAGCTTCAAAATGTGTCAAAAATATTAGGAGCATGATACGGAGATCAAAAACATGAAGAGCCTGGAATGGTGTGAAAAATAGCAGGAGCTTCAAACGGTGTCAAAAATATGAGGAGCATGAAATGGTCTGAAAAATAGGAGCAGCGTGAAATGGTGTTCAAAAACAGGAAGAGCCTGAAAAGGTGTGAAAAATATGAAGAGTTTCAAAAGGTGTCAATGATAAGAGGTACATGAAACTGTCTGAATAATAGGAGGAGCATGCAACGATCTGAAAAATAGGAGGAACATGAAGCGGTGTTGACAAACATGAATAGCCGGAAAAGGTGTGAAAATATGAAGAGTTTCAAAAGGTGTCAAATACATGAGGAACATGAAACGGTCTGAAAAATAGCTGGAGCATGAAGCTGTGCTCAAAAACATGAAGAGCCTGAAAAGGTGTGAAAAATATGAGGAGCCTGAAAAGGTGTGAAAAATAGGAGGAGCTTCAAAAGCTTTCAAAAATATGAGGAGCATGAAACGGTCTGAAAAATAGGAGGAGCTTAAAGCGGTGCTAAAAAACATGAAGCGCCTGAAAAGGTGTGAAAAATATGAAGAGCTTCAAAAGGTGTCAAAAATATGAGGAGCATGAAACGGTCTCAAAATCGGAGGAGCATGAAGCGGTGTTGAAAAACATGAAGAGCCTGAAAAGGTGTGACAAATATGAAGAGCTTCAAGAGGTGTGAAAAATATGAGGAGCATGAAACGGTCTGAAAAATAGGAGGAGGATGAAGCGGTGTTCAAACACATGAAGAACCTGAAAAGGTGTGAAAAATATGAAGAGCTTCAAAAGGTGTCAAAAATTTGAGGATCATGAAACGGTCTGAAAGTAGGAGGAGCATGAAGCGGTGTTCAGAAACATGAAGAGCCTGATAAGATGTGAAAAATATGAAAAGATTCAAAAGTTGTGAAAAATATGAGGAGCATGAAACGGTCTCAAAAATAGGAGGGGCATGAAGTGGTGTTCAAAAATAAGAACAGACTAAAAAGTTGTGGAAAAATATGAAGAGCTTCAAAAGATGTGAAAAATATGAGGATCATGAAACGGTCTGAAAAATAGGAGGAGCATGAAGTGGTGTGCAAAAATATTAACAGACTGAAAAGGTGTGAAAAATATGAAGAGCTTCAAAAGGTGTCAAAAGTATGAGGAGCATGAAACGGTCTCAAAAATAGGAGGAGCATGAAGCGGTGTTCAAAAACATGGAGAGCCTGAAAAGGTATGAAAAATATGAAGAGCTTCAAAAGGTGTAAAAAATATGAGGAGCATGCAACGGAATCTAAAATAGGAGGAGCATGAAGTGGTGTTCAAAAACATGAAGAGCCTGAAAAGGTGTGAAAAATATGAAGAGCTTCAAAAGGTGTCAAAATTATGAGGAGCATGAAATGGTCTCAAAAATAGGAGGAGCATGAAGCGGTGTTCAAAAACATGGAGAGCCTGAAAAGGTATGAAAAATATGAAGAGCTTCAAAAGGTGTCAAAAATATTAGGAGCATGAAACGGTCTGAAAAATAGGAGGAGCATGAAACGGTGATCAAAAACATGAACCGCCTCGAATGGTGTGAAAAATAGAAGGAGCTTCAAAAGGTGTCAAAAATATGAAGAGCATGAAGGTCTGAAAAATATGAGGAGCATGAAGCGGTGTTGAAAAACATGAATAGCCTGAAAAGGTGTGAAAAATATGAAGAGCTTCAAAAGGTGTCAAAAATATGGAAAGGATGAAACGGTCTGAAAAATAGGAGGAGCATGAAGTGGTGTTGAAAAACATGAAGAGACTGACAAGGTGTGAAAAATATGAAGAGCTTCAAAAGGTGTCAAAAATATGAGGAGCATGAAACGGTCTGAAAAATAGGAGGATCAGGAAGCGGTGTTCTAAAACATGAAGAGCCTGAAAATATGTGAACAATACGAAGAGCCTGAAAAGGTGTGAAAAATATGAGTAGCATGAAACGGTTGGAAAAATAGGAGGAGGATGAAGCGCTCTTGAAAAACATGAAGAGCCTGAGTAGGTGTGAAAAATATGAAGAGCTTCAAATGGTGTCAAAAATATGAGGAGCATGAAACGGTCTGAAAAATAGGAGGAGCATAAAGCAGTGTTGAAAATCATGAAGAGCGTGAAAAGGTGTGAAATATATGAAGAGCCTCAAAATGTGTGAAAAATATGAAGAGTTTCAAAGATGTGAAAAATATGAGGAGCATGAAGCGGTGTTGAAAACTTGAAGATACTGAAAAGGTGTGAAAAATATGAAGAGCTTCAAAAGGTGTGAAAAATATGAAGAGCAAGAAACGGTCTGAAAAATAGAAATAGCATGAAACGGTGTTCAAAAACATGAAGAGCCTGAAAAGGTGTGAAGAATAGGAAGAGTTTCAAAAGGTGTCAAAAATATGAGGAGCATGAAACGGTCTGAAAAATAGAAATAGCATGAAACGGTGTTCAAAAATATGAAGAGCCTGAAAAGGTTAGAAAAATATGTAGAGCCTCAAAACGTGTCAAAAATATGAGGTGAATGAAACGGTCTGAAAAATAAGAGGATCATGAAGCGGTGTTGAAAAACAGGAAGAGCCTGAAAACGTGTGAAAAATATGAAGAGCTTCAAAAGGTGTGAAAAATATGAGGAGCATGAAACGGTCTGAAAAATAGGAGGAGCATGAAACGGCGTTGAAATACATGAAGAACCTGAAAACGTGTGAAAAATATGAAGAGCTTTAACAGCTGTGAAAAATATGAAGAGCTTCAAAAGGTGTCAAAAATGAGATGAGCATGAAACGGTGTGAAAAATAGGAGGAGAATGAAGTGGTGTTGAAAAACCTGAAGAGACTGAAAAGGTGTGAAATATATGAAGAGCTTCAAAAGGTGTCAAAAATATGAGGAGCATGAAACGGTCTGAAAAATAGGAGGAGCATGAAACGGTCTGAAAAAAAGGAGGAGCATGAAACGGTGTGGAAAAACATGGAGAGCCTGAAAAGGTGTGAAAAATAGGAATAGCTTCGAAAGGTGTTAAAAATATGAGGAGCTGAAACGGTCTGAAAAATAGGAGGAACATGAAACGGTGTTCAAAACATGAAGAGCCTGAAAAGGTGTGAAAAATATGAAGAGCTTCAAAACGTGTCAAAAATATGAGGAGCATGAAATGTTCTGAAAAATAGGAGGAACATGAAGCAGTGTGGAGAAACATGAAGAGCCTGAAAACGTGTGAAAAATATGAAGAGCTTCAAAAGGTGTGAAAAATATGAAGAGCTTCAAAAGGTGTCAAAAATGAGATGAGCATGAAACGGTTGAAAAATAGGAGGAGCATGAAGTGGTGTTGAAAACGTGAAGAGCGTGAAAAGGTGTGAAATATATGAAGAGCTTCAAAAGGTGTCAAAATATGAGGAACATGAAACGGTCTGAAAAATAAGAGGAGCATGAAGCTGTTTTCAAAAACATGAAGAGCCTGAAAAGGTGTGATAAATATGAAGAGCTTCAAAAGCTGTGAAAAATATGAGGAGCATGAAACGGTCTGAAAAATAAGAGGAGCATGAAGCGGTGTGAAATACATGAAGAGTCTGAAAAGGTGTGAAAAATATGAAGAGCTTCAAAAGGTGTCAAAAATATGAGGAGCATGAAACGGTCTGAAAAATATGAGGAGCATGAAGTGGTGTTGAAAAACATGAGGAGCCTGAAAAGGTGTGAAAAATATGAAGAGCTTGAAAAGGTTTGAAATACATGAGGAGCATGAAACGGTCTGAGAAATAGGAGGAGCATGAGGCGGTGTTGAAAAACATGAAGAGCCTGAAATGGTGTGAAAAATATGAAAAGTTTCAAAATGTGTCAAAAATATGAGGAGCATGAATCGGTCTGCAAAATAGGGGAGCATGACGGTGTTCAAAAACATAAAGAGCCTGAAAAGCTGTGAAAAATATGAAGAGCTTCAAAAGGAGTGAAATACATGAGGAACATGAAACGGTCTGGCAAATCGGAGGAGCATGAAGCGGTGTTGAAAAACATGAAGAGCCTGAAAAGTTGTGAAAAATATGAAAAGCTTGAAAAGGTGCGAAAACTATGAGGAACATGAAACGGTGTGAACAATAGGAGGAGCTTCAAGCGGTGTTGAAAAATATGAAGAGTCTGAAAGGTGTGAAAAATATGAAGAGCTTCAAATGGTGTCAAACATATGAGGAGCATGAAATGGTCTGAAAAATAGGAGGAGCCTGAAGTGGTGTTGAAAAATATGAAGAGCCTGAGAAGGTGTGAAAAATATGAACAGCTTCAAAAGATGTGAAAAATATGAGGAGAATTAATTGGTCTGAAAAATAGGAGGAGCATGAAGCGGTGTTGAAAAAAAAGAAGAGCCTGAAATGGTGTGGCATATATGAAGAGCTTCAAAAGGTGTCAAAAATGTGAGGAGCATGAAACGGTCTGAAATATACGAGAAGCATGAAGAGGTGTTGAAAAACATGAAGAGCCTGAAAAGGTGTGAAATATACGAATAGCTTCAAAAGGTGTCAAATATATGAGGAGCATGAAACGGTCTGAAAAATAGGAGGATCATGAACCGGTGTTGAAGAACATGAATAGCCTGAAAAGGTGTGAAAAATATGAAGAGCTAGAAAAGGTGTCAAAAATATGAGGAGCATGAAACGGTCTGAATAATAGGAGGAACATGAAACGGTGTTCAAAAACATCTAGAGCCTGAAAAGGTGTGAAAAATTTGAAGAGCTTCAAAACGCTTCAAAAATATGAGGAGCATGAAACTGTCTGAAAAATAGGAGGAGCATGAAGCGGTGTTGAAAAGCATGAAGACCTGAAAATGTGAGAAAAATATGAACAGCTTCAAAAGGTGTAAAATATACGAAGAGCTTCAAAAGGTGTCAAAAGTGAGATGTGCAATAAACGGACTGAAAAATAGGAGGAGGATGAAGTGGTGTTGAAAAACATGAAGAGCCTGAAAATGTGTGAAAAATACGAAAATCTTCAAAAGCTGTCAAAAAGATGAGGAGCATGAAACGGTCTGAAAAATAGCAGGAGAATGAAGCGGTGATGAAAAACCTGAAGAGCCTGAAAAGGTGTGAAAAGTATGAAGAGCTTCAAAAATGTGAAAATATGAAGAGCTTACAAAGGTGTCAAAATGAGATGAGCATGAAACGTTCTGAATAATAGAAGGAGCATGAAGCGGAGTTGAAAATTATGAAGAGACTGAAAAGGTGTGAAAAATATGAAGAGCTTCAAAAGGTGTGAAATATATGAAGAGCTTCAAGATGTGTCAAAATTGAGATGAGCATGAAACGGTCTGAAAAATAGGAGGAGCGTGAAGCGGTGTTGGAAAAAATTAAGAGCCTGAAAAGGTATGAAATATATGAAGAGCTTCAAAAGGTGTCAAAAATATGAGGAGCATGAAACGGTCTGAAAAAGAGTAGAAGCATGAAGCGGTGTTGAAAAACATGAAGAGCTTGAAAACGTGTGAAACATATGAAGAGCTTCAAAAGCTGTAAAAAATATGAAGAGCTTCAAAAGGTGTCAAAAATATGAGGAGCATGAAACGGTGTGAAAAATAGGAGAAGAATGAAACGGTGTTCAAAAACATGAAGGATCTGAAAAGGTGTGAAAAATATGAAGAGCTTCAAAAGGTGTCAAAAATATGAGGAGCATGAAACGTTCTGAAAAACAGGAGAAGCATGAAACGGTGTTCAAAAACATGAAGAGCCTGAAAAAGTGTGAAATATATGAAGAGCTTCAAAACATGTCAAAATATGAGGAGTACGAAACGGTCTGAAAAATAGGAGGAGCTAGAATCGGTGTTGAAAAACATGAAGAGCCTGAATTCGTGTGAAAAATATGAAGAGTTTCAAAAGGTGTGAAAAATATGCAGAGTTTCAAAAGGTGTCAAAAATGAGATGAGCACGAAACGGTCTGAAAAGTACGAGGAGCATGAAGCCCTGTTGAAAAACATGAAGAGCCTGAAAAGGTGTGAAAAATATGAAGAGCTTCAAAAGGTGTCAAAAATATGAGGAGCATGAAACGGTCTGAAAAATAGGAGGAGCATGAAGCAGTGTTCAAAAACATGAAGAGCTTGAAAAGGTGTGAAAAATATGAAGAGCTTCAAAAGGTGTCAAAAATATGAGGAGCATGAAACGATCTGAAAAATAGGAGTAGCATGAAGCGGTGTTCAAAAACATAAAGATCCTGAAAACGTGTGAATAAAATGAACAGTTTCAAAAGGTGTGAAATACATGAGGAGCATGAAACGGTCTGAAAAATAGGAGGTGCAAGAAGCAGTGTTGAAAAACATGAAGAGCCAGAAAAAGTGTGAAAAATATGAAGAGATTCAAAAGGTGTGAAAAATGTGAAGAGCTTCAAAAGGTGTCAAAAATAGGAGGAAAATGAAACGATCTGAAAAATAGGAGGAGCATGAAACGTGGTTCAAAAACATGAAGAGCCTGAAAAGGTGTGAAACATATGAAGATCTTCAAAAGGTATGAAATACATGAAGATTATGAAATGGTCTGAAAATATGAGGAGCATGAAACAGTGTTCAAAAACATGAAGAGCCTGAAAAGTTGTGAAAAATATGAAGAGCTTCAAAATGTGTCAAAAATATGAGGAGCATGAAACGGTCTGAAAAATAGGAAGAGCATGAAGCGGTGTTCAAAAACATGAAGAGTCTGAAAAGGTATGAAAAATATGAAGAGCTTCATAAGGTGTGAAATACATGAGGAGCATGAAACGGTCTGAAATATAGGAGGAGCATGAAGGGGTGTTCAAAAACATAAAGACCCTGAACAGGTGTGAAAAATAAGAAGAGTTTCAAATGGTGTCAAAAATGAGATGAGCATGAAATGGTCTGAAAAATAGGAGGAGAATGAAGTGGTGTTGAAAAACATGAAGAGCCTGAAAAGGTGTGAAAAATATGAAGAGCTTCAAAACGTGTCAAAAATATGAGGAACATGAAGTGGCCCGAAAAATAGGAAGAGCATGAAGTGTTGTTGAAAAACATGAAGAGCCTGAAAAGGTGTGAAATATATAAAGAGCTTCAAAACGTGTCAAAAATGTGAGGAGGATGAAACGGTCTGAAAAATAGGATGAGCATAAAGTGGTGTTGGAAAACATGAGGAGTCTGAAAAGGTGTGAAAAATATGAAGTGCTTCAAAAGGTGTCAAAAATATGAGGAGCATAAAACGGTCTGAAAAATAGGAGGAGCATGAAGTGTTGTTGAAAAACATGAAGAGCCTGAAAAGGTGTGAAATATATAAAGAGCTTCAAAAGGTGTCAAAAATGTGAGGAGGATGAAACGGTCTGAAAAATAGGAGGAGCATAAAGTGGTGTTGGAAAACATGAGGAGTCTGAAAAGGTGTGAAAAATATGAAGAGCTTCAAAAGGTGTCAAAAATATGAGGAGCATAAAACGGTCTGAAGAATAGGAGTAGCATGAAACAGTGTTGAAAACATGAAGAGCCTGTGGGCGTCACGTGGGAATCACGTGTGAAACACGTGTGCGTCACGTGGGATTCATGTGGAATCACGTGTGAAACACGTGTTCATCCCGTGGGAATCACGTGTGCATCACGTGGAATCACGTGTGAAACACGTGTGCGCCACGTGGGCATCACGTGTGCGTCACATGGCAATCACGTGTGAGTCACGTGTGCATCACGTGGGAATAACGTGTGAGTCACGTGTGCCTTACGTGGGAATCACGTGTGAGTCACGTGTGCATCACGTGGAATCACGTGTGAAACACGTGTGCGTCAAGTGGTAATCACGTGGAAATCACGTGGGAATCATGTGTGTGACACGTGTGCATCACGTGGAAATCATGTGTGAAACACGTGTGCATCATGTGGAAATCACGTGTGAGGCAAGTGTGCATCACGTGGAATCACGTGTGAAACACGTGTGCGTCACGTGTGAATCACGTGTGCTTCACGTGGGAGTCATGTGTGCCTTACGTGTGCAGTACGTGGAAATCACGTGTGAATCACGTGTGAATCATGTGTGAATAACGTGTCAGTCACGTGTGCGTAACTTGTGAATCACGTGTGAATCACGTGTGCATCACGTGGGAATCACGTGTGCGTCACGTGTGAGTCACGTATTCATCACGTGGGAATCACGTGAGAATCACGTGTGCGTCACGTGGGAATCACGAGTGAAACACGTGCGAGTCACGTGTGCAACACGTGGCAATCATGTGTCAGTCACGTGTGCATCACATGGAATCACGTGTGAATCACGTGTGAGCCACGTGTGCGTCACGTGGGAATCACTGAGAAACACGTGTCAGTCACGTGTGCATCACGTGGGAATCACGTGTGCGTCACGTGTGAGTCAAGTATGCATCCCCTGGGAATCACGTGTGAATCAAGTGTGCGTCAAGTGTGAATCACGTGTGAAAAACGTGCGAGTCACGTGTGCAAAACGGTTTTGTCATGTGTGCATCACGTGGAAATCATGTCTGAAGCAAGTGTGCATCACGTGGGAATCACGTGTGAGTCACGTATGCATCAAGTGGGAATCACTTGTGAATCACGTGTGCGTCACGTGCAAATCACGTGTCAGACACGTGTGCCTCACGTGTGAATCACGTGTGCGTCACATAGGAATCACGTGTGAATCACGTCGTAACTCGAGATTAGAGGTTCGTCCCTGGCTTCGACTCAAGAGGAATACCAACTTTCCACAAGCACATCAAGAGGAGGCTTCTCTCAGCTATAGGTATGTGAGTTGGACCCGGAGTTTGTGGCCTCAAGTGGAATGGACACCCAGATGCTCTGACTAGAGTAAGGCCGGATATCCCTGCAGTGAATTGAATGCAGGCTCGTCTTGCATCTCCCAAGACGAAGGGATGTCTGAATCCCATGTGGAGACAACAGAGAAAGACCTAGTTCTCCACATCATTGCGACCGGAGGCCTCACATCTTTTGAAAACTTGAGAGGTCCGCGGAGATCAATGCTTCCAAAGGAGACGATGCCTGACTCCTCTTGAAAAAGGATAGGAGTCCCAGGATCCCTGTGGCACGTGGAAAGGGACCCTGGGTCTCCCGCCTCACGTGGAGACGCGTCCCAATTGCCATGCCAAGACTCGAGGAGAATCGCGGGGTATCCCTCGCACCTAGGCTGGAGTCCTGACGTCGCTGAACAGACACATATCTAGAAGGGCCCTCCCTGTCGTAACTCGAGAGTATACTCCAGGTTCCGGCCGCAACTCGATAAAATCCATGAGACTTCCCACTCGACGCGAGATGAGGCCCGATTCCCCTGCACTGCGTGCAGAGCAATTCCGTGTTCCACATCAAACGTGAAAGGAGCCTTGATTTCCTTGATGGCACTCCAGAGAAAACCCAAGATCACTGTCTCAAGTCTAGAGGGATCCTGAGGTCATTGTAGCAACACGGAAGGGCTCCGTGGACGCCAAATCAGCTCGATATGAGAGCTTCGTCCCTGGCTTCGACTCAAGAAGGAATACCAACTTTCCATAAGCACCTCAAGAGGAGGCTTCTCTCAGCTATAGGTATGTGAGAAGGACCCTGAGTTTGTGGCCTCAAGTGGAATGGACACCGAGATGCTCTGACTCGAAGTAAGGCCGGATATCCCTGCAGTGGATTGAATGCAGGCTCATCTTGCATCTCCCAAGACGAAGGGATGTCTGAATCCCCTGTGGAGACCACAGAGAAAGACCTAGTTCTCCGCCTCATCGGGACCGGAGGCCTCACATTCTTTGAAAACTCGAGAGGTCCGCGGAGATCAATGCTTCCAAAGGAGACGATGCCTGACTCCTCTTGAAAATGGATAGTAGTCCCAGGATTCCTGTGGCACGTGGAAAGGGACCCTGGGTCTCCCGCCTCACGTGGAGATGCGTCCCAATTGTCATGCCAAGACTCGAGGAGAATCCCGAGGTGTCCCTCGCACCTAGGCAGGAGTCCTGACGTCGCTGAACAAACACGTGTCTGGAAGGGCCCTTCCCGTCGTAACTAGAGAATATACCCCAGGTTCCGGCCGCAACTCGAGAAAAACCATGAGACTTCCCCCTCGCCGCGAGATGAGGCCCGATTCCCCTGCACTGCGTGCAGAGCAATTCCGTGTTCCACATCAAACGTGAAAGGAGACTTGATTTCCTTGATGGCACTCCAGAGAAAACCCAAGATCACTGTCTCAAGTCTAGAGTGATCCTGAGGTCACTGTAGCAACACGAAAGGGCTCCGTGGACCCCAAATCAACTCGAGATGAGAGCTTCTTCCATGGCTTCGACTCAAGAGGAATACCAACTTTCCACAAGCACCTCAAGAGGAGGCTTCTCTCAGCTACAGGTATGGGAGAGGGACCCTGAGTTTGTGGCCTCAAGTGGAATGGACACCGAGATGCTCTGACTCGAAGTAAGGCCGGATATCCCTGCGGTGAATTGAATGCAGGCTCGTCTTGCATCTCCCAAGACGAAAGGATGTCTGAATCCCCTGTGGAGACCACAGAGAATGACCTAGTTCTCCGCCTCATCGCGACCGGAGGCCTCACATCCTTTGAAAACTCGAGAGGTCCGCGGAGATCAATGCTTCCAAAGGAGACGATGCCTGACTCCTCTTGAAAATGGATAGGAGTCCCAGGATCCCTGTGGCACGTGGAAAGGGACCCTGGGTCTCCCGCCTCACGTGGAGAGGCGTCCCAATTGCCATGCCAAGACTCGAGAAGAATCCCGAGGTGTCCCTCGCACCTAGGCAGGAGCCCTGAGGTCGCTGAACAAACACGTGTCTGGAAGGGCCCTCCCAGTCATAACTCGAGAATATACGCCAGGTTCCGCCCGCAACTCGAGAAAAATCATGAGTCTTCCCCTCGCCACGAGATGAGGCCCGATTCCCCTGCACTGCCTGCAGAGCAATTCCGTGTTCCACATCAAACGTGAAAGGAGCCTTGATTTCCTTGATGGGACTCCAGAGAAAACCCAAGATCACTGTCTCAAGTCTAGAGGGATCCTGAGGTCACTGTAGCAACAGGAAAGGGCTCCGTGGACCCCAAATCAACTCGAGATGAGAGCTTAGTGTCTGCCTTCGACTCAAGAGGAATACCGAATTTCCACAAGCACCTCAAGAGGGGGCATCTCTCAGCTACAGGTATGTGAGAGGGACCCTAATTTTGTGGCCTCAAGTGGAATGGACACCGAGATGCTCTGACTCGAAGTAAGGCCGGATATCCCTGCAGTGAATTGAATGCAGGCTCGTCTTGCATCTCCCAAGACGAAGGGATGTCTGAATCACCTGTGGAGACAACAGAGAAAGATCTAGTTCTCCGCCTCATGGCGGCCGGAGGCCTCACATCCTTTGAAAACTCGAGAGGTCCGCGGAGATCAATGCTTACAAAGGAGACGACGCCTGACTCCTCTTGAAAATGGATAGGAGTCCCAGGATCCCTGTGGCACGTGGAAAGGGACCCTGGGTCTCCCGCCTCATGTGAGAAGCGTTCCAATTGCCATGCCAAGACTCGTGGAGAATCCCGAGGTGTCCCTCGCACCTAGGCAGGAGTCCTGACTTCGCTGAACAAACACGTGACTTGAAGGGCCCTCCCCGTCGTAACTTGAGAATATACCCCAGGTTCCGGCCACAACTCGAGAAAAACCATGAGACTTCCCCCTCGCCGCGAGATGAGGCTCGATTCCCCTGCACTGCGTGCAGAGCAATTCCGTGTTCCAAATCAAACGTGAAAGGAGCCTTGATTTCCTTGATGGCACACCAGAGAAAACCCAAGATCACTGTCTCAAGTCTAGAGGGATCCTGAGGTCACTGTAGCAACACGAAAGGGCTCCGTGGACCCCAAATCAACTCGAGATGAGAGCTTCGTCCCTGGCTTCGACTCAAGAGGAATACCAACTTTCCACAAGTACCTCAAGAAGAGGCTTGTCTCAGCTACAAGTATGTGAGAGGGACCCTGAGTTTGTGGCCTCAAGTGGAATGGACACCGAGATGCTCTGACTCGAAGTAAGGCCGGATATCCCTGCAGTGAATTGAATGCAGGCTCCTCTTGCATCTCCCAAGACAAAGGGATGTCTGAATCCCCTGTGGAGACCACAGAGAAAGACCTTGTTCTCCACCTCATCGCGAACGGAGGCCTCACAAACACTGAAAACTCGAGAGGTCCGTGGAGATCAATGCTTCCAAAGGAGACGATGCCTGACTCCTCTTGAAAATGGATAGGAGTCCGCGGATCCCTATGGCACGTGGAAAGGGACCCTGGGTCTACCGTCTCACGTGGAGACGCATCCCAATTGCCATGGAAGCCTCGAGGAGAATCCCGAGGTGTCCCTCGCACCTAGGCAGGAGTCCTGACGTCGCTGAACAAACACGTGTCTGGAAGGGCCCTCCCCATCGTAACTCGAGAATATACTCCAGGTTATTGCCGCAACTCGAGAAAAACAATGAGAGTTCCCCCTCGCCGCCTGATGAGGCCCGATTCCCCTGCACTGCGTGCTGAGCATTTCCGTGTTCCACATCAAACGTGAAAGGAGCCTTGATTTCCTTGATGGCACTCCAGAGAAACCACAAGATAACTGTCTCAAGTCTAGGGGGATCCTGAGTCACTGTAGCAACACGAAAAGGCTCCGTGGACCCCAAATCAACTCGAGATGAGAGCTTCATCCCTGGCTTCGACTCAAGAGGAATACCACCTTTCGACAAGCACCTCAAGAGGAGGCTTCTCTCATCTACAGGTATGTGAGAGGGACCCTGAGTTTGTGGCCTCAAGTGGAATGGACACCGAGATGCTCTGACTCGAAGTAAGGCCGGATATCCCTGCAGTGAATTGAATGCAGGCTCGTCTTGCGTCTCCCAAGACGAAGGGATGTCTGAATCCCCTGTGGAGACCACAGAGAAAGACCTATTTCTCCGCCTCATCGCGACCAGAGGCCTCACATCCTTTGAAAACTCGAGAGGTCCGCAAAGATCAATGCTTCCAAAGGAGACAATGCCTGACTCCTCTTGAAAATGGATAGGAGTCCCAGGATCCACGTGGCACGTGGAAATGGACCCTGGGTCTCCCACCTCACGTGGAGAGGCGTCCCAATTGCCATGCCAAGACTCGAGGAGAATCCCGAGGTGTCCCTCGCACCTAGGCAGGAGTCCTGACGTCGCTGAACAAACACGTGTCTGGAAGGGCCCTCCCCGTTGTACCTCGAGAATATACCCCAGGTTCCTGCCGCAAAGCGAGAAAAACCATGAGACTTCCCCCTCGTCGCGAGATGAGGCCCGAATCCCCTGCACTGCGTGCAGAGCAATTCCGTGTTCCACATCAAACGTGAACGGAGACTTGATTTCCTTGATGGCACTCCAGAGAAAACGCAAGATCACTGTCTCAAGTCTAGAGGGATCCTGAGGTCACTGTAGCAACCCGAAAGGGCTCCGTGGACCCCAAATCAACTCGAGATGAGAGCTTAGTCCCAGGCTTCAATTCAAGAGGAATACCAACTTTCCACAAGCACCTCAAGAGGAGGCTTCTCTCAGCTACAGGTATGTGAGAGGAACCCTGAGTTTGTGGCCTCAAGTGGAATGGACACCGAGATGCTCTGACTTGAAGTAAGACCGGATATCCCTGCAGTGAATAGAATGCAGGCTCGTCTTGCATCTCCAAAGACGAAGGGATGTCTGAATCCCCTGTGGAGACCGCAGAGAAAGACCTAGTTGTCTGCCTCATCGTGACCGCAGGCCTCACATCCTTGGAAAACTCTAGAGGTCCGCGGAGATCAATGCTTCCAAAGGAGACGATGCCTGACTCCTCTTGAAAATGGATAGGAGTCCCAGGATCCCTGTGGCACGTGGAAAGGGACCCTGGGTCTCCCGCCTCATGTGGAGATACATCCCAACTGCCATGCCAAGACTCGAGGAGAATCTCGAAGTGTGCCTCGCACCTAGGCAGGAGTCCTGACGTCGCTGAACAAACACGTGTCTGGAAGGGCCCGCCCCATCGTAACTCGAGAATATACCCCAGGTTCCGGCCGCAACTCGAGAAAAACCATGAGACTTCCCCCTCGCCACGAGATGAGGCCCGATTCCCCTGCACTGCGTGCAGAGCAATTCCGTGTTCCACATCAAACGTGAAAGGAGTCTTGATTTCCTTGATGGCACTCAAGAGAAAACCCAAGATCACTGTCTCAAGTCTAGCGGGACCCTGAGGTCACTGTAGCAACACGAACGGGCTCCGTGGACCCCACATCAACTCGAGATGAGAGCTTCGTCCCTGGCTTCCACTCAAGAGGTATACCAACTTTCCACAAGCACGTCAAGAGGAGGCTTCTCTCAGCTACAGGTATGTGAGAGGGACCCTCAATTTGTGGCCTCAAGTGGAATGGACACCGAGATGCTCTGACTCGAAGTAAGGCCGGATATCCCTGCAGTGAATTGAATGCAGGCTGGTCTTGCATCTCCCAAGACGAAGGGATGTCTTAATCCCCTGTGGAAACCAGAGAGAAAGACCTAGTTCTCCGCCTCATGGCGACTGGAGCCCTCACATCGTTTGAAAACTCGAGAGGTCCGAGGAGATCAATTCTTCCAGAGGAGACGATGCCTGACTCCTCTTGAAAATGGTTAGGAGTCCCAGGATCCCTGTGCCACGTGGAAAGAGACCCTGGGTCTCCCGCCTCACGTGGAGACACGTCCCAATTGCCATTCCAAAACTCGAGGAGAATCCCGAGGTGTCCCTCGCACCTAGGCAGGCGTCCTGACTTCCCTGAACAAACACGTGTCTGGAAGGGCCCTCCCTATCGTAACTCGAGAATATACCCCAGATTCTGGCCGCAACACGAGAAAAACCATGAGACTTCCCCCTCGCCGCAAGATGAGGCCCGATTCAACTGCACTGCATGCAGAGCAATTCCGTGTTCGACATCAAACGTGAAAAGAGATTTATTTCCTTGATGGCAATACAGAGAAACCCCAAGATCACTGTCTCAAGTCTAGAGGGATCCTGAGGTCACTGTAGCAACACGAAAGGTCTCCATGGACTCCAAATCAACTCGAGATGAGAGCTTAGTCCCTGGCTTCGACTCAAGAGGAATACCAACTTTCCACAAGCACCTCAAGAGGAGGCTTCTCTCAGCTACAGGTATGTGAGAGAAACCCTGAGTTTGTGGCCTCAAGTGGAATGGACACCGAGATGCTCTGACTTGAAGTAAGGCCGGATATCCCTGCAGTGAATAGAATGCAGGCTCGTCTTGCATCTCCCACGAAGAAGGGATGTCTGAATCCCCTGTAGAGACAACAGAGAAAGACCTAGTTCTCCGCCTCATTGCGACCGGAGGCCTCACATCCTTTGAAAACTCGAGAGGTCCGCAAAGATCAATGCTTCCAAAGGAGACGATGCCTGACTCCTCTTGAAAATGGATAGGAGTCCCAGGATCCATGTGACACGTGGGAAGGGACCCTGGGTCTCCCACCTCACGTGGAGACGCGCCCCAATTGCCATGCCAAGACTCGAGGAGAATCCCGAGGTGTCCCTCGCACCTAGGCAGGAGTCCTGACTTCGCTGAACAAACACGTGTCTGGAAGGGCCCTCCCCGTCGTAACTCGAGAATATACCCCAGGTTCCGGCTGCAACTCGAGAAAAACCATGAACTTTCCCCCTCGCCGCGAGATGAGTCCCGATTCCCCTGCACTGCGTGCAGAGCAATTCCGTGTTCCACATCAAACGTGAAACGAGCCTTGATTTCCTTGATGGCACTCAAGAGAAAACCCAAGATCACTGTCTCAAGTCTAGAAGGATCCTGAGGTCACTGTACCAACACGAAAGGTCTCCGTGGACGCCAAATCAAATCGAGATGAGAGCTTCGTCCCTGGCTTCGACTCAAGAGGATTACCAACTTTCCACAAGCACCTCAAGAGGAGGCTTCTCTCAGTTACAGGTATGTGAGAGGGACCCTGAGTTTGTGGCCTCAAGTGGAATGGACACCGAGATGCTCTGACTCGAAGTAAGGCCGGATATCCCTGCAGTGAATTGAATGCAGGCTCGTCTTGCATCTCCCAAGACGAAGGGATGTCTGAATCTGCTGTGGAGACCACGGAGAAAGAACTAGTTCTCCGCCTCATCGCGACCGGAGGCCTCAAATCCTTTGAAAACTCGAGAGGTCCGCGGAGATCAATGCTTCCAAAGGAGACGATGCCTGACTCCTCTTGAAAATGGATAGGAGTCCCAGGATCCCTGTGGCTCGTGGAAAGGGACCCTGGGTCTCCCGCCTGAAGGGGAGACGCAGCCCAATTCCATGCCAAGACTCGAGGAGAATCCTGAGGTGTCCCTCGCAACTAGGCAGGAGTCCTGACGTCGCTGAACAAACACGTGTCTGGAAGGGCCCTCCCCGAAGTAACTCGACAATATATCCGAGGTTCCATCCGCAACTCGAGAAAAACCATGAGCCTTCCCCCTCGCCGCGAGATGAGGCCCGATTCCCCTGCACTGCGTGCAGAGCAATTCCGTGTTCCACATCAAACGTGAAAGTAGACTTGATTTCCTTGATGGCACTCCAGAGAAAACCCAAGATCACTGTCTCAAGTCTAGAGGGATCCTGAGGTCACAGTAGCAACAAGAAAGGGCTCCGTGGAACCCAAATAAACTCGAGATGAGAGCTTAGTCCCTGGCTTCGACTCAAGAGGAATATCAACTTTCCACAGGCACCTCAAGAGGAGGCTTCTCTCAGCAACAG
Source organism: Dama dama (assembly GCF_033118175.1). NCBI lineage: Eukaryota > Metazoa > Chordata > Mammalia > Artiodactyla > Cervidae > Dama > Dama dama. The sequence goes on from NC_083696.1 coordinate 44,718,886, forward strand.
GTATGTGAGAGGGACCCTGAATTTGTGGCCTCAACTGGATGGACACTGAGATGCTCTGACTCGAAGTAAGGCCGGATATCCCTGCAGTGAATTGAATGCAGGCTCGTCTTGCATCTCCCAAGACGAAGGGATGTCTGAATCCCCTGTGGACATCACAGATAAAGACATAGTTCTCCGCCTCATCCCGACCGGGGGCGTCACATCCTTTGAAACCTCCAGAGGTCCGCGGAGATCAATGCTTCCAAAGGAGACGGTGACTGACTCCTCTTGTAAATGGATAGGAGTCCCAGGATCCCTGTGGCACGTGGAAAGGGACCCTGGGTCTCCTGCCTCACGTGGAGACGAGTCACAATTGCCATGCCAAGACACGAGGAGAATTCCGAGGTGTCCCTCGCACCTAGGCAGGAGTCCTGACGTCGTTGAACAAACACGTGTCTGGAAGGGCCTTCCACGTCGTAACTCGTGAATATACCCCAGGTTCCGGCCGCAACTCGGGAAAACCATGAGACTTCCCCCTCGCCGCGAGATGAGGCCCGATTCCCCTGCACTGCGGGAAGAGCAATTCCTTGTTCCACATCAAACATGAAAGGAGCCTTGATTTCCTTGATGGCACTCCAGAGAAAACCCAAGATCACTGTATCAAGTCTAGAGGGATCCTGAGGTCACTGTAGCAACACGAAAGGGCTCCGTGGACCCCAAATCTAGTCGAGATGAGAGCTTAGTCACTGGCTTCAACTCAAGAGGAATACCAACTTTACACAAGCTCCTCAAGAGGAGGCTTCTCTCATCTACAGGTATTTCAGAGGGACCCTGAGTTTTTGGCCTCAAGTGGAATGGACACCGAGATCATCTTACTCGAAGTAAGGCCGGATATCCCTGCAGTGAATTGAATGCAGGCTCGTCTTGCATCTCCCAAGACGAAGGGATGTCTGAATCACCTGTGGTGACAACAGAGAAAGACCTAGTTCCCCGCCTAATCGCTACCGGAGGCCTCACATCCTTTGAAAACTCGAGAGGTCCGCGGATATCAATGATTCCAAAGGAGACGATGCCTGACTCCTCTTGAAAATGGATAGGAGTCCCAGGATACCTGTGGCACGTGGAAAGGGACACCAGGTCTCCCGCCTCACGTGGAGACGCGTTCCAATTGCTATGCCAAGACTCGAGGAGAACCCCGAGTTGTCCCTCGCACCTAGGCAGGAGTCCTGATGTCGCTGAACAAACACGTGTCTGGAAGGGCCCTCCCCGTCGTATCTCGAGAATATACCCCAGGTTACGGCCGCAACTCGAGAAAAATCATGAGCCTTCCCCCTCGCTGCGAGATGAGGCACGATTCCCCTGCACTGTATGCAGAGCAATTCCATGTTCCACATCAAACGTGAAAGGAGCCTTGATTTCCTTGATGGCACTCCAGAGAAAACCCAAGATCACTGTCTCAAGTCTAGAGGGATCCTGAGGTCACTGTACCAACACGAAAGGTCTCCGTGGACGCCAAATCAAATCGAGATGAGAGCTTCGTCCCTGGCTTCGACTCAAGAGGATTACCAACTTTCCACAAGCACCTCACGAGGAGGCTTCTCTCAGCTACAGGTATGTGAGAGGGACCCTGAGTTTGTGGCCTCAAGTGGAATGGACACCGAGATGCTCTGACTCGAAGTAAATCCGGATATCACTGCAGTGAATTGAATGCAGGCTCGTCTTGCATCTCCCAAGATGAAGGGATGTCTGAATCCCCTGTGGAGACCACAGAGAAAGACCTAGTTCTCCGCCTCATCGCGACCGATGGCCTCACATCCTTTGAAAACTCGAGAGGTCCACGGAGATAAATGCTTCCAAAGGAGACGATGCCTGACTCCTCTTGAAAATGGATAGGAGTCCCACGATCCCTGTGTCACGTGGAAAGGGACACTGGGTCTCCCGCCTCACGGGGAGACGCGTCCCAATTGCCATGCCAAGACTCGAGGAGAATCCCGAGGTGTCCCTCGCACCTAGGCAGGAGTCCTGACTTCGGTGAACAAACACGTGTCTGGAAGGGCCCTCCCCGACGCAACTAGAGAATATACCCCAGGTTCCAGCCGCAACTCGAGAAAAACCATGAGACTTCCCCCTCGCCGCGAGATGAGGCCCGATTCCCCTGCACTGCGTGCAGAGCAATTCCGTGTTCCACATCAAACTTGAAAGGAGCCTTGATTTCCGTGATGGCACTCCAGAGAAAACCCAAGATTACTGTCTCAGTCTAGAGGGATCCTGAGGTCATAGTAGCAACATGAAAGGGCTCCGTGGAACCCAAATCAACTCGAGATGAGAGCTTCTTCCCTGGATTCGACTCACGAGGAATACCAACTTTCCACAAGCTCCTCAAGAGGAGACTTCTCTCAGCTACAGGTATGTGAGAGGGACCCTGAGTTTGTGGCCTCAAGTGGATGGACACTGAGATGCTCTGACTGGAAGTAAGGCCGGATATCCCTGCAGTGAATTGAATGCAGGCTGGTCTTGCATCTCCCAAGACGAAGGGATGTCCTAATCCCCTGTGGAAACCAGAGAGAAAGACCTAGTTCTCCGCCTCATGGCGACTGGAGCCCTCACATCCTTTGAAAACTCGAGAGGTCCAACGAGATCAATTCTTCCAGAGGAGACGATGCCTGACTCCTCTTGAAAATGGTTAGGAGTCCCAGGATCCCTGTGCCACGTGGAAAGGAACCCTGGGTCTCCCGCCTCACGTGGAGACACGTCCCAATTGCCATTCCAAAACTCGAGGAGAATCCCGAGGTGTCCCTCGCACCTAGGTAGGCGTCCTGACTTCCCTGAACAAACACGTGTCTGGAAGGGCCCTCCCTGTCGTAACTCGAGAATATACCGAGATTCTGGCCGCAAGACGAGAAAAACCATGAGACTTCCCCCTCGCCGCAAGATGAGGCCCGATTCAACTGCACTGCATGCAGAGCAATTCCGTGTTCCACATCAAACGTGAAAGGAGCCTTGATTTCCTTGATGGCACTCCAGAGAAAACCCAAGATCACTGTCTCAAGTCTAGAGGGATCCTGTGGTAACTCTAGCAACACGAAACGGCTCCGAGGACCCCAAATCAACTCGAGATGAGAGCTTCGTCCCTGGCTTCGACTCAAGAGGAATACCAACTTTCCACAAGCACCTCAAGAGGAGGCTTCTCTCAGCTACAGGTATGTGAGAGGGACCCTGAGTTTGTGGCCTCAAGTGGAATGGACACCGAGATGCTCTGACTCGAAGTAAGGCCGGATATCCCTGCAGTGAATTGAATGCAGGCTGGTCTTGCATCTCCCAAGACGAAGGGATGTCTGAATCCCCTGTGGACACCACAGAGAAAGACCTAGTTCTCCGCCTCATCGCGACCGGAGGCCTCACATCCTTTGAAAACTCGAGAGGTCCGCGGAGATCAATGCTTCCAAAGGAGATGATGACTGACTCCTCTTGAAAATGGATAGGAGTAACAGGATCCCTGCGGCACTTGGAAAGGGACCCTGGTCTCCTGCCTCACGTGGAGACGCGTCGCAAATGCCATGCCAAGACACGAGGAGAATCCCGAGCTGTCCCTCGCACCTAGGCAGGAGTCCTGACGTCGCTGAACAAACACGTGTCTGGAAGGGCCCTCCCCGTCGTAACTCGAGAATATACCCCAGGTTCCGGCCGCAACTCGAGAAAAACCATGAGACTTCCTCCTCGCCCCGAAATGAGGCCCGATTCCCCTGCACTGCGTGCAGAGCAATTCGGTGTTCCACATCAAACGTGAAAGGAGTCTTGATTTCCTTGATGGCACTCCAGAGAATACCCAAGATCACTGTCTCAAGTCTAGAGGGATCCTGAGGTCACTGTAGCAACAGGAAAGGGCTCCGTGGACCCCAAATCAACTCGAGATGACAGCTTAGTCCCTGGCTTCGACTCAAAAGGGATAACAACTTTCCAGAAGCACCTCAAGAGGAGGCTTCTCTCAGCTACAGGTATGTGAGAGGGACCCTGAGTTTGTGGCCTCAAGTGGAATGGACACCGAGATGCTCTGACTCGAAGTAAGGCCGGATATCCCTGCAGTGAATTGAATGCAGGCTCGTCTTGCATCTCCCAAGACGAATGGATGTCTGAATCCCCTGTGGAGACCACAGGGAAAGACCTATTTCTCCGCCTCATCGCCACGGGAGGCCTCACATCCTTTGAAAACTCGATAGGTCCGCGTAGATCAATGCATCCAAAGGAGACGATGCCTGACTCCTCTTGAAAATGGATAGGACTCCCAGGTTCCCTGTGGCACGAGGAAAGGGACCCTGGGTCTCCCTCCTCAAGGAGAGACGCGTCCCAATTGCCATGCCAAGACTCGAGGAGAATCCCGAGCTGTCCCTCGCACCAGGCAGGCGTCTTGACGTCGCTGAACAAACACGTGTCTGGAAGGGCCCTCCCCGTCGTTAATCGAGAATATACCCCAGGTTCCGGCCGCAACTCGAGAAAAACCATGAGACTTCCCCCTCCCCGCGAGATGAGGACCGATTCACCTGCACTGCGTGCAGAGCAATTCCGTGTTTCACATCAAACATGAACGGAGACTTGATTTCCTTGACGGCACTCCAGAGAAAACTCAAGATGACTGTCTCAAGTCTAGAGGTATCCTGAGGTCACTGTAGCAACACGAAAGTGATCCGTGGACCCCAAATCAACTCGAGATGAGAGCTTAGTCCCTGGCTTCGACTCAAGAGGAATACCAACTTTCCACAAGCACCTCAAGAGGAGGCTTCTCTCAGCTACAGGTATGTGAGACGGACCCTCAATTTGTGGCCTCAAGTGGAATGGACACCGAGATGTTCTGACTCGAAGTAAGGCCGGATATCCCTGCAGTGAATTGAATGCAGGCTCGTCTTGCATCTCCCAAGACGAAGGGATGTCTGCATCCCCTGTGGAGACCACAGAGAAAGACCTAGTTCTCCGCCTCATCGCGACCGGAGGCCTCACATTTTTGAAAACTCGAAAGGTCCGCGGAGATCAATGCTTCCAAAGGAGACGATGCCTGACTCCTCTTGAAAATGGATAGGAGTCCCAGGATCCCTGTGGCACGTGGAAAGGTACCCTGGGTCTCCCGCCTCACGTGGAGACGCGTCCCAATTGCCATGCCAAGACTCGAGGAGAATCCCGATGTGTCCCTCGCACCTAGGCAGGAGTCCTGACGTCGCTGAACAAACACGTGTCTGGCAGGGTCCTCCCCGTCGTAACTCGAGAATATACGCCCGGTTCCGGCCGCAACACGAGAAAAACCATGAGAGTTCCCCCTCGTCGCGAGATTAGGCCCGATTGCCCTGCACTGCATGCAGAGCAATTCCGCGTTCCACATCAAACGTGAAAGGAGCCTTGATTTCCTTGATGGCACTCCAGAGAAAACCCAAGATCACTGTCTCAAGTTTAGAGGGATCCTGATGTCACTGTAGCAACAAGAAAGTGCTCCATGGACCCCAAATCAACTCGAGATGAGAGCTTAGTCCCTGCCTTCGACTCAAGAGGAATACCAACTTTCCACAAGCACTTCAAGAGTAGGCTTCTCTCAGACACAGGTATGAGAGAGTGACCCTGAGAATGTGGCCTCAAGTGGAATGGACACCGAGATGCTCTGAATCGAAGTAAGGCCGGATATCCCTGCAGCGAATTGAATGCAGGCTCGACTTGCATCTCCCAAGACCAAGGGTTGTCTGAATCCACTGTGGAGACCACAGAGAAAGACATAGTTCTCCGCATCATCGCGACCGGAGGCCTCACATCCTTTGAAAATTCGAGAGGTCGCGGAGATCAATGGTTCTAAAGGTGACGATGCTTGACTCCTCTTGAAAATGGATAGGAATCCCAGGATCCCTTTGGCACGTGGAAAGGGACCCTGGGTCTCCCGCCTCACGTGGAGTCGCGTCCCAATTGCCATGCCGAGACTCAAGGAGTATCCCGAGTATTCCCTTGCACCTAGGCAGGAGTCCTGACATCGCTGAACAAACACGTGTCTGGAAGGGACCTCCCCGTCGTAACTCGAGAATATACCCCAGGTTCCGGCCGCAACTCGAGAAAAACCATGAGACTTCCGCCTCGCTGCGAGATGAGGCCCGATTCCCCTGCACTGAGTGCAGAGCAGTTCTGGTTCCACATCAAACGTGAAAGGAGCCTTGATTTCCTTGATGGCACTCCAGAGAAAACCCAAGATCACTGTCTCAAGTCTAGAGGGATCCTGAGGTTACTGTAGCAACACGAAAGAATTCCGTGGACCCCAAATCAACTCGAGATGAGAGCTTTGTCCCTGGCTTCGACTCACGAGGTATACCAACTTTCAATAGCACCTCAGGGGAGGCTTGTCTCAGCTACAGGTATGTGAGAGGGACCCTGAGTTTGTGGCCTCAAGTGGAATGGACACCGAGATGCTCAGACTCGAATTAAAGCCGGATATCCCTTCAGTGAATTGAATGCAGGCTCGTCTTGCATCTGCCAAAATGATGGGGTGTCTGAATCCCCTGTGGAGACCACAGAGAATGACCTAGTTCTCCGCCTCATCGCGACCGGAGATCTCACATCCTTTGACAACTCGAGAGGTTTGCGGAGATCAATGCTTCCAAAGGAGACGATGCCTGACTCCTCTTGAAAATGGATAGGAGTCCCAGGATCCCTGTGGCACGTGGAAAGGGACCCTGGGTCTCCCGCCTCACGTGGAGACGCGTCCCAATTGCCATGCCAAGACTCGAGGAGAATCCCGAGGTGTCCCTCGCACCTAGGCAGTAGTCCTGACGTCGCTGAACAAACACGTGTCGGGAAGGGCCCTCCGCGTTGTAACTCGAGAATATGCCCCAGGTACCGGCCGCAACTCGAGAAAAACAATGATATTTCCCCTCCCGGCGAGATGAGGCCCGATTCCCCTGCACTGCGTTCAGAGCAATTCCGTGTTCCACATTAAACATGAAAGGAGCCTTGATTTCCTTGATGGCACTCCAGAGAAAACCCAAGATCACTGTCTCAAGTCTAGAGGGATCCTGAGGTCACTGTAGCAACACGAAAGGGCTCCGTGGACCCCAAGTCAACTCGAGATGAGAGCTTAGTCCCTGGCTTCGACTCAAGAGGAATACCAATTTTCCACAAGCACCTCAAGAGGAGGCTTCTCTCAGCTACAGGTATGTGAGAGGGACCCTGAGTGTGTGGCCTCAAGTGGAATGGACACCGAGATGCTCTGACTCGAAGTAATGCCGGATATCCCTGCAGTGAATTGAATACAGGCTAGTCTTGCATCTCCCACGACGAAGGGATGTCTGAAACTCCTGTGGAGACCACAGAGAAAGACCTAGTTCTCCGCCTCATCGCGACCGGAGGCCTCACATCCTTTGAAAACTCGAGAGGTGCGCGGAGATCAATGCTTCCAAAGGAGACGATGCCTGACTCCTCTTTAAAATTGAACGGAGTCGCAGGATCCCTGTGGCACGTGGAAAGGGACCCTGGGTCTCCCGCCTCACGTGGAGACGCGTCCCAATTGCCATGCCAAGACTCGAGGAGAAACCCAAGGTGTACCTCGCACCTAGGCCGGAGTCCTGACGTCGCTGAACAAACACGTGTCTTGAAGTGCTTCCCCATCGTAACTCGAGAATATACCCGAGGTTCTGGCCGCAACTCGAGAAAAACCATGAGACTTCCCCCTCGCCTCGAGATGAGGCCCGATTCCCCTGCACTGCGTGCAGAGCAATTCAGTGTTCCACATCAAACCTGAAAGGAGCCTTGATTTCCTTGAATGCACTCCAAAGAAAACCCAAGATCACTGTCTCAAGTCTAGAGGGATCCTGAGGTCACTGTATCAACAGGAAACGGCTCCGTGGACCACAATCAACTAGAGATGAGAGCTTAGTCCCCGGTTTCAACTAAAGAGGAATACCAAGTTTCCACAAGCACTTCAAGAGGAGGCTTCTCTCAGCTACAGGTATGTGAGAGGGACCCTGAGTTTGTGGCCTCAAGTGGAATGGACACCGAGATGCTCTGACTCGAAGTAAGGCCGGATATCCCTGCAGTGAATTGAATGCAGGCTCGTCTTGCATCTCCCAAGACGAAGTGATGTCTTAATCCCCTGTGGAGACCACAGAGAAAGACCTAGATCTCCGCCTCATGGCGACTGGAGGCCTCACATCCTTTGAAAACTCGAGAGGTCCGCGGAGATCAATGCTTCCAAAGGAGACGATGCCTGACTCCTCTTCAAAATGGATAGGAGTCCCAGGATCCCTGTGGCACGTGGAAAGGGACCCTGGGTCTCCCGCCTCACGTGGAGACGCGTCCCAATTGCCATGCCAAGACTCGAGGAGAATCCTGAGGTGTCCCTCGCTTCTAGGCAGGAGTCCTGACGTCGCTGAACAACACGTGTCTGGAAGGGACTTCCCCGTCGTAACTCGAGAATATACCCCAGGTTCCGGCCGCAACTGGAGAAAAACCATGAGACTTCCCCCTCGCCGCGAGATGAGGCCCAATTCCCCTGCACTGCGTGCAGAGCAATTCCGTGTTCCACATCAAACGTGAACGGAGACTTGATTTCCTTGACGGCACTCCAGAGAAAACCCAAGATCACTGTCTCAAGTCTAGAGGGATCCTGAGGTCACTGTAGCAACCCTAAAGGGCTCCGTGGACCCCAAATCAACTCGAGATGAGAGCTTCGTCCCTGGCTTCGACTCAAGAGGAATAGCAACTTTCCACAAGCACCACAAGAGGAGGCTTCTCTCAGCTACAGGTACGTGAGATGGACCCTGAGTTTGTGGCCTCAAGTGGAATGGACACCTAGATGCTCTGACTCGAAGTAAGGCCGGATATCCCTGCAGTGAATTAAATGCAGGCTCGTCTTGCATCTCCCAAGACGAAGGGATGTCTGAATCCCCTGTGGAGACCGCAGAGAAAGACCTAGTTCTCCGCCACATCGCGACCGGAGGCCTCACATCCTTTGAAAACTCGAGAGGTCCGCGGAGATCAATGCTTACAAAGGTGACGATGCCTGACTCCTCTTGAAAATGGATAGGAGTCCCAGGATCCCTGTGGAACTTGGAAAGGGACCCTGGGTCTCCCGCCTCACGTGGAGACGCGTCCCAATTGCCATGCCAAGACTCGAGGAGAATCCCGAGGTGTCCCTCTCACCTAGGCAAGAGTCCTGACGACGCTGAACAAACACGTGTCTGGAAGGGCCCTCCCGGTCGTAACTCGAGAATATACCCCAGGTTCCGGCCGCAACTCGATAAAAACCATGAGACTTCCCCTCGCCGCGAGATGAGGCCCAATTCCCCTGCACTGCATGCAGAGAAATTCCATGTTCCACATCAAAAGTGAAAGGAGCCTTGATTTCCTTGATGGCACTCCAGAGAAAACCCAAGATCACTGTCTCAAGTCTAGAGGGATCCTGAGATCACTGTAGCAACACGAAAGGGCTCCGTGGACCACAAATCAACTCGAGATGAGAGCTTCGTCCCTGGCTTCGACTCAAGAGGAATACCAACTTTCCACAAGCACCTCATGAGGAGGTTTCTCTCAGCTATAGGTATGTGAGAGGGACTCTGAGATTGTGGCATCAAGTGGAAAGGAAACCGAGATGCTCTGACTCGAAGTAAGGCCGGATATCCCTGCAGTGAATTGAATGCAGGCTCGTCTTGCTTCTCCCAAGACGAAGGGATGTCTGAATCCCCTGTGGAGATCACAGAGGAAGTCCTAGTTCTCAGCCGTATCGCGACCGGAGGCCTCAGATCCTTTGAAAATTCGAGAGGTCCGCGGAGACCAGTGCTTCCAAAGGAGACGATGCCTGACTCCTCTTGAAAATGGATAGGAGTCCCAGGATCCCTGTGGCACTTGGAAAGGGACCCTAGGTCTCCCGCCTCACAATGAAACGCGTCCCAATTGCCATGCCAAGTCTCGAGGAGAATCCTGAGGTGTCCCTCGCACCTAGGCAGGAGTCCTGACGTCGCTGAACAAACATTTGTCTGGAAGGGCCCTCCCCGTCGTAAGTCGAGAATATACCCCAGGTTCCGGCCGCAACTCTAGAAAAACCATGAGACTTCCCCCTCGCCGCGAGATGAGGCCCGATTCCCCTGCACTGCGTGCAGAGCAATTCCGTGTTCCACATTAAACGTGAAAGGAGCCTTGATTTCTTTGATGGCCCTCCAGAGAAAACCCAAGATCACTGTCTCAAGTCTAGAGCAATCCTGAGGTCACTGAATCAACACAATAGCTCTCCGTGGACCCCAAATCACCTCGAGATGACAGCTTAGTCCCTGGGTTCGACTCAAGAGGAATACCAACTTTCCACAAGCACCTCAAGAGGAGGCTTCTCTCAGCTACATGTATCTGAGAGGGACCCTGAGTTTGTGCACTCAAGTGGAATTGACACCGAGATGCTCTGACTCGAAGTAAGGCCGGATATCCCTGCCGTGAATTGAATGCAGGCTCATCTTGCCTCTGCCAAGACGAAGGGATGTCTGAATCCCCTGTGGAGACCACAGAGAAAGACCTAGTTCTTCACCTCATCGCGACCGGAGGCCTCACATCCTTTGAAAACTCGAGAGGTCCGCGGAGATCAATGCTTCCAAAGGAGAAGATGCCTGACTCCTCTTGAAAATGGATGGGAGTCCCAGGATCCTTGTGGCACGTGGAAAGGGACCCTGGGTCTCCCGCCTCACGTGGAGACGCGTCCCAATTGCCATGCCAAGACTCGAGGAGAATCCCGAGGTATCCCTCGGACCTAGGCAGGAGTCCTGACGTCGATGAACAAACACGTGTCTGGAAGGGCCCTCCCCATCGTAACTCGAGAATATACCCCAGGTTCCGGCCGCAACTCGAGAAAAAACATGAGACTTCCCCCTCGACGCGAGATGAGGCCCGATTCCCCTGCACTGCCTGCAGAGCAATTCCGTGTTCCACATTAAACGTGAAAGGAGCCTTGATTTCCTTGATGGCACTCCAGAGAAAACCCAAAATCACTGTCTCAAGTCTAGAGGGATCCTGAGGTCACTGGAGCAACACGAAAGGGCTCTGTGGACCCCAAATCAACTCTAGATGAGAGCTTAGTCCCTGGCTTCGACTCAAGAGGAATACCAACTTTCCACAAGCACCTCAAGAGGAGGCTTCTCTCAGCTACAGGTATGTGAGAGGGACCCTGAGTTTGAGGCCTCAAGTGGAATGGACACCGAGATGCTCTGACTCGAATTAAGGCCGGATATCCCTGCAGTGAATTGAATGCAGGCTCGCCTTGCATCTCCCAAGACGAACGGATGTCTGAATCCCCTGTGGAGACCACAGAGAAAGACCTAGTTCTCCGCCTCATCGCGACCGGAGGCCTCACATCCTTTGAAAACTCGAGAGGTCCGCGGAGATCAATGCTTCCAAAGGAGACGATGCCTGACTCCTCTTGAAAATGGATAGGAGTCCCAGGATCCCTGTGGCACGTGGAAAGGGACCCTGAGTCTCCCGCCTCTCGTGGAGACGCGTCCCAATTGCCTTGCCAAGAGTCGAGGAGAATCCCGAAGTGTGCCTCGCACCTAGGCAGGAGTCCTGACGTCGCTGAACAAACCCGTGTCTGGAAGGGCCCTCCCCATCGTAACTCGAGAATATACCCCAGCTTCCGGCCGCAACTCGAGAAAAACCATGAGACTTCCCCCTCGAAGCGAGATGAGGCCCGATTCCCCTGCACTGCGTGCAGAGCAATTCCGTGTTCCACATCAAACGTGAAAGGAGCCTTGATTTCCTTGATGGCCCTCCAGAGAAAACCCAGTATCACTGTCTCAAGTCTAGAGGGATCCTGAAATAAGTTTAGCAACACGAAAGGGCTCCGTGGACCCCAAATCAACTCGAGATGAAAGCTTAGTCCCTGGCTTCGACTCAAGTAGAATACCAACTTTCCACAAGCACCTAAAGAGGAGGCTTCTCTCAGCTACAGGTATGTGAGAGGGACCCTGAGTTTGTGGCCTCAAGTGGAATGGACACCGAGATGCTGTGACTCGAAGTAAGGCCAGCTATCACTGCAGTGAAGTGAATGCAGGCTCGACTTGCATCTCCCAAGACGAAGGGATGTCTGAATCCCCTGTGGAGACCACAGAGAAAGACCTAGTTCTCCGCCTTATCGCGACTGGAGTCCTCACATCCTTTGAAAACTCGAGAGATCCGCGGAGATCAATGTTTCAAAAGAAGAAGATGCCTGACTCCTGTTGAAAATGGAGAGAAGTCTCAGGATCACTGTGGCACATGCAAAGGCACACTGGGTTTCCCGCCTCACGTGGAGAATCGTCCCAATTGCCATGCCAAAAATCGAGGAGAATCCAGTGTTGTCCCTCGCACCTAGGCAAGAGTCCTGACGTCGCTAAACAAACACGTGTCTGGAAGGGCCCTCCCTGTCGTAACTCGAGAATATACCCCAGGTTCCAGCCGCAACTCGACGGAAACCATGAGACTTCCCCCTCGCCAGAAGATGAGGCCTGATTCCCGTGCACTGTTTGCAGAGCAATTCCGTGTTCCACATCAAACGTGAAAGGAGCCTTGATTTCTTGATGGCACTCCAGAGGAAACCCAAGATCACTGTCTCAAGTCTAGAGGGATACTGAGGTCACTGTAGCAACACGAAAGGGCTCCTTGGACCCCAAATCAACTCGAGATGAGAGCTTATTCCATGGCTGGGACACAAGAGGAATACCAACTTTCCACAAGCACCTCAAGAGGAGGCTTCTCTCAGCTACAGGTATGTGAGAGGGACCCCGAGTTTGTGGCTTCAAGTGGAATGGACACCGAGATGCTCTGACTCGAAGTAAGGCCGGATATCACTGCAGTGAATTGAATGCAGTCTCGTCTTGCATCTCCCAAGACGAAGGGATGACTGAATCCCCTGTGGAGACCACAGAGAAAGACCTAGTTCTCCGCCTCAAAGCGACCGGAGGCCTCACATCCTTTGAAAACTCGAGAGGTCTGCGGAGATCAATGCTTCCATAGGAGACGATACCTGACTCCTCTTGAAAATGGATAGGAGTCCCAGGATCCCTGTGGCACGTGGAAAGGGACCCTGGGTCTCCCGCCTCACGTGGAGACGCGTCCCAATTGCCATGCCAAGACTCGAGGAGAATCCCGAGGTGTCCCTCGCACCTAGGCAGGAGTCCTGACGTCGCTGAACAAACACGTGTCTGGAAGGGCCCTCCCCGCAGTAACTCGAGAATATACCCAGGTTCCGGCCGCAACTCGAGAGAAACCATGAGACTTCCCCTCGCCGCGAGATGAGGCCCGATTCCCCTGCACTGCGTGCAGAGCAATTCCGTGTTCCACATCAAACGTGAAAGGAGCCTTGATTTCCTTGATGGCCCTCCAGAGAAAACCCAAGATCACTGTCTCAAGTCTAGAGCAATCCTGAGGTCACTGAAGCAACACAATAGCTCTCCGTGGACCCCAAATCACCTCGAGATGAGAGCTTAGTCCCTGGCTTTGACTCAAGAGGAATACCAACTTTCCACAAGCACCACAAGAGGAGGCTTCTCTCAGCTACAGGTATCTGAGAAGGACCCTGAGTTTGTGCACTCAAGTGGAATTGACACCGAGATGCTCTGACTCGAAGTAAGGCCGGATATCCCTGCAGTGAATTGAATGCAGGCTCATCTTGCATCTGCCAAGACGAAGGGATGTCTGAATCCCCTGTGGAGACCACAGAGAAAGACCTAGTTCTCCACCTCATCGCGACCGGAGGCCTCACATCCTTTGAAAACTCGAGAGGTCCGCGGAGATCAATGCTTCCAAAGGAGACGATGCCTGACTCTTCTTGAAAATGGATAGGAGTCCCAGGATCCCTTTGGCACGAGGAAAGAGACCTTGGGTCACCCGTCTCACGTGGAGACGCGTCCCAGTTGCCATGCCAAGACTCGAGGAGAATCCCGAGGTGTCCCTCGCACCTAGGCAGGAGTGCTGACGTCGCTGAACAAACACGTGTCTGGAAGGGCCCTCCCCGTCTCAACTCGAGAATATACCCCAGGTTCCGGCCGCAACTCGAGAAAAACCATGAGACTTCCCCTTCGCCGCGAGATGAAGCCCGATTCCCCTGCACTGCGTGCAGAGCAATTCCGTGTTCCACATCAAACTTGAAAGGAGCCTTGATTTCCTTGATGGCACTCCCGGGAAAACCCAAGATCACTGTCTCAAGTCTAGAGGGATCCTGAGGTCACTGGAGCAACAGGAAACGGCTCCATGGACCCCAAATCAACTCGAGATGAGAGCTTAGTCCCTGGCTTCAACTCAAGGGGAATACCAACTTTCCACAAGCACCTCAAGGGGAGGCTTCTCTCAGCTACAGGTATGTGAGAGGGTCCCTGAGTTTGTGGCCTCAAGTGGAATGGACACCGAGATGCTGTGACTCGAAGTAAGGCCAGGTATCACTGCAGTGAAGTGAATGCAGGCTCGACTTGCCTCTCCCAAGACGAAGGGATGTCTGAATCCCCTGTGGAGACCCCAGAGAAAGACCTAGTTCTCCGCCTTATCGCGAGTGGAGTCCTCACATCCTTTGAAAACTCGAGAGATACGCGGAGATCAATGCTTCAAAAGAAGAAGATGCCTGACTCCTGTTGAAAATGGAGAGAAGTCTCAGGATCACTGTGGCACATGCAAAGGCACACTGGGTTTCCCGCCTCACGTGGAGAATCGTCCCAATTGCCATGCCAAGAATCGAGGAGAATCCAGTGTTGTCCCTCGCACCTAGGCAAGAGTCCTGACGTCGCTAAACAAACACGTGTCTGGAAGGGCCCTCCCTGTCGTAACTCGAGAATATACCCCAGGTTCCAGCCGCAACTCGAGGGAAACCATGAGACTTCCCCCTCGCCAGGAGATGAGGCCTGATTCCCGTGCACTGTGTGCAGAGCAATTCCGTGTTCCACATCAAACGTGAAAGGAGCCTTGATTTCTTGATGGCACTCCAGAGGAAACCCAAGATCACTGTCTCAATTCTAGAGGGATACTGAGGTCACTGTAGCAACGCGAAAGGGCTCCGTGGACCCCAAATCAACTCGAGATGAGAGCTCATTCCATGGCTGGGACACAAGAGGAATACCAACTTTCCACAAGCACCTCAAGAGGAGGCTTCTCTCAGCTACAGGTATGTGAGAGGGACCCCGAGTTTGTGGCTTAAAGTGGAATGGACACCGAGATGCTCTGACTCGAAGTAAGGCCGGATATCACTGCAGTGAATTGAATGCAGTCTCGTCTTGCATCTCCCAAGACGAAGGGATGTCTGAATCCCCTGTGGAGACCACAGAGAAAGACCTAGTTCTCCGCCTCAACGCGACCGGAGGCCTCACATACTTTGAAAACTCGAGAGGTCCGCGGAGATCAATGCTTCCAAAGGAGACGATGCCTGACTCCTCTTGAAAATGGATAGGAATCCCAGGATCCCTGTGGCACGTGGAAAGGGACCCTGGGTCTCCCGCCTCACATGGAGACGTGTCCCAATTGCCATGCCAAGACTCGAGGAGAATCCCGAGGTGTCCCTCGCACCTAGGCAGGAGTCCTGACGTCGCTGAACAAACACGTGTCTGGAAGGGCCCTCCCCGTCGTAACTCGAGAATATACCCCAGGTTCCGGCCGCAACTCGAGAAAAACCATGAGACTTCCCCCTTGACGCGAGATGAGGCCCGATTCCCCTGCACTGCGTGCAGAGTAATTCCGTGTTGCGCATCAAACGTGAAAGGAGCCTTGATTTCCTTGATGGCACTCCAGAGAAAACCCAAGATCACTGTCTCAAGTCTAGAGTGATCCTGAGGTCACTGTAGCAACACAAAAGGGCTCCGTGGACCCCAAATCAACTCGAGATGAGAGCTTAGTCCCTGGCTTCGACTCAAGAGGAATACCAACATTCCACAAGCACCTCAAGAGGAGGCTTCTCTCAGCTACAGGTATTTGAGAGGGACCCTGTGTTTGTGGCCTCAAGTGGAATGGACACCGAGATGCTCTGACTCGAAGTAAGGCCGGATATCCCTGCAGTGAATTGAATGCAGGCTCGTCTTGCATCTTCCAAGATGAAGGGATGTCTGAATCCCCTGTGGAGACCACAGAGAAAGACCTAGTTCTCCACCTCATCGCGACTGGAGGTCTTACATCCTTGAAAACTCGAGAGGTCCGCGGAGATCAGTGCTTCCAAAGGGGACGATGCCTGACTCCTCTTGAAAATGGATAGGTGTCCCAGGATCCCTGTGCCACGTGGAAAGGGACGCTGGGTCTCCCGCCTCACGTGGAGACGCGTCCCAATTGCCATGCCAAGACTCGAGGAGAATCACGAGGTGTCCCTTGCACCTAGGCAGCAGTCCTGACTTCACTGAACAAACACTTGTCTGGAATGGCCCTCCCCGTCGTAACTCGAGAATATACCCCAGGTTCCAGCCGCTACTCGAGAAAAACCATGAGACTTCCCCCTCGCCGCGAGATGAGGCCCGATTCCCCTGCACTGCGTGCAGAGCAATTCCGTGTTCCACATCAAACGTGAAAGGAGCATTGATTTCCTTGATGGCAATCCAGAGAAAACCCAAGATCACTGTCTCAAGTCTAGAGGGATCCTGAGGTCACTGTAGCAACACGAAAGGGCTCCGTGGACCCCAAATCAACTCGAGATGAGAGCTTCGTCCCTGGCTTCGAATCAAGAGAAATACCAACTTTCCACAAGCACCTCAAGAGGAGGCTTCTCTCAGCTACAGGTATCTGAGAGGGACCCTGAGTTTGTGGCCTCAAGTGGAGTAGACACCGAGATACTCTGACTCGAAGTAAGGCCGGATATCCCTGCAGTGAATTGAATGCAGGCTCGCCTTGCATCTCCCAAGACGAAGGGATGTCTGAATCCCCTGTGGAGACCAGAGAGAAAGACCTAGTTGTCTGCCTCATCGCGACCGGAGGCCTCACATCCTTTGAAAACTCGAGAGGTCCGCGGAGATCAATGCTTCCAAAGGAGACGATGCCTGACTCCTCTTGAAAATGGATAGGAGTCCCAGGATCCCTGTGGCACGTGGAAAGGGACCCTGAGTCTCCCGCCTCTCGTGGAGACGCGTCCCAATTGCCTTGCCAAGAGTCGAGGAGAATCCCGAAGTGTGCCTCGCACCTAGGCAGGAGTCCTGACGTCGCTGAACAAACCCGTGTCTGGAAGGGCCCTCCCCATCGTAACTCGAGAATATACCCCAGCTTCCGGCCGCAACTCGAGAAAAACCATGAGACTTCCCCCTCGAAGCGAGATGAGGCCCGATTCCCCTGCACTGCGTGCAGAGCAATTCCGTGTTCCACATCAAACGTGAAAGGAGCCTTGATTTCCTTGATGGCCCTCCAGAGAAAACCCAGTATCACTGTCTCAAGTCTAGAGGGATCCTGAAATAAGTTTAGCAACACGAAAGGGCTCCGTGGACCCCAAATCAACTCGAGATGAAAGCTTAGTCCCTGGCTTCGACTCAAGTAGAATACCAACTTTCCACAAGCACCTAAAGAGGAGGCTTCTCTCAGCTACAGGTATGTGAGAGGGACCCTGAGTTTGTGGCCTCAAGTGGAATGGACACCGAGATGCTGTGACTCGAAGTAAGGCCAGCTATCACTGCAGTGAAGTGAATGCAGGCTCGACTTGCATCTCCCAAGACGAAGGGATGTCTGAATCCCCTGTGGAGACCACAGAGAAAGACCTAGTTCTCCGCCTTATCGCGACTGGAGTCCTCACATCCTTTGAAAACTCGAGAGATCCGCGGAGATCAATGTTTCAAAAGAAGAAGATGCCTGACTCCTGTTGAAAATGGAGAGAAGTCTCAGGATCACTGTGGCACATGCAAAGGCACACTGGGTTTCCCGCCTCACGTGGAGAATCGTCCCAATTGCCATGCCAAAAATCGAGGAGAATCCAGTGTTGTCCCTCGCACCTAGGCAAGAGTCCTGACGTCGCTAAACAAACACGTGTCTGGAAGGGCCCTCCCTGTCGTAACTCGAGAATATACCCCAGGTTCCAGCCGCAACTCGACGGAAACCATGAGACTTCCCCCTCGCCAGAAGATGAGGCCTGATTCCCGTGCACTGTTTGCAGAGCAATTCCGTGTTCCACATCAAACGTGAAAGGAGCCTTGATTTCTTGATGGCACTCCAGAGGAAACCCAAGATCACTGTCTCAAGTCTAGAGGGATACTGAGGTCACTGTAGCAACACGAAAGGGCTCCTTGGACCCCAAATCAACTCGAGATGAGAGCTTATTCCATGGCTGGGACACAAGAGGAATACCAACTTTCCACAAGCACCTCAAGAGGAGGCTTCTCTCAGCTACAGGTATGTGAGAGGGACCCCGAGTTTGTGGCTTCAAGTGGAATGGACACCGAGATGCTCTGACTCGAAGTAAGGCCGGATATCACTGCAGTGAATTGAATGCAGTCTCGTCTTGCATCTCCCAAGACGAAGGGATGACTGAATCCCCTGTGGAGACCACAGAGAAAGACCTAGTTCTCCGCCTCAAAGCGACCGGAGGCCTCACATCCTTTGAAAACTCGAGAGGTCTGCGGAGATCAATGCTTCCATAGGAGACGATACCTGACTCCTCTTGAAAATGGATAGGAGTCCCAGGATCCCTGTGGCACGTGGAAAGGGACCCTGGGTCTCCCGCCTCACGTGGAGACGCGTCCCAATTGCCATGCCAAGACTCGAGGAGAATCCCGAGGTGTCCCTCGCACCTAGGCAGGAGTCCTGACGTCGCTGAACAAACACGTGTCTGGAAGGGCCCTCCCCGCAGTAACTCGAGAATATACCCAGGTTCCGGCCGCAACTCGAGAGAAACCATGAGACTTCCCCTCGCCGCGAGATGAGGCCCGATTCCCCTGCACTGCGTGCAGAGCAATTCCGTGTTCCACATCAAACGTGAAAGGAGCCTTGATTTCCTTGATGGCCCTCCAGAGAAAACCCAAGATCACTGTCTCAAGTCTAGAGCAATCCTGAGGTCACTGAAGCAACACAATAGCTCTCCGTGGACCCCAAATCACCTCGAGATGAGAGCTTAGTCCCTGGCTTTGACTCAAGAGGAATACCAACTTTCCACAAGCACCTCAAGAGGAGGCTTCTCTCAGCTACAGGTATCTGAGAAGGACCCTGAGTTTGTGCACTCAAGTGGAATTGACACCGAGATGCTCTGACTCGAAATAAGGCCGGATATCCCTGCAGTGAATTGAATGCAGGCTCATCTTGCATCTGCCAAGACGAAGGGATGTCTGAATCCCCTGTGGAGACCACAGAGAAAGACCTAGTTCTCCACCTCATCGCGACCGGAGGCCTCACATCCTTTGAAAACTCGAGAGGTCCGCGGAGATCAATGCTTCCAAAGGAGACGATGCCTGACTCTTCTTGAAAATGGATAGGAGTCCCAGGATCCCTTTGGCACGAGGAAAGAGACCTTGGGTCACCCGTCTCACGTGGAGACGCGTCCCAGTTGCCATGCCAAGACTCGAGGAGAATCCCGAGGTGTCCCTCGCACCTAGGCAGGAGTGCTGACGTCGCTGAACAAACACGTGTCTGGAAGGGCCCTCCCCGTCTCAACTCGAGAATATACCCCAGGTTCCGGCCGCAACTCGAGAAAAACCATGAGACTTCCCCTTCGCCGCGAGATGAAGCCCGATTCCCCTGCACTGCGTGCAGAGCAATTCCGTGTTCCACATCAAACTTGAAAGGAGCCTTGATTTCCTTGATGGCACTCCCGGGAAAACCCAAGATCACTGTCTCAAGTCTAGAGTGATCCTGAGGTCACTGGAGCAACAGGAAACGGCTCCATGGACCCCAAATCAACTCGAGATGAGAGCTTAGTCCCTGGCTTCGACTCAAGAGGAATACCAACATTCCACAAGCACCTCAAGAGGAGGCTTCTCTCAGCTACAGGTATTTGAGAGGGACCCTGTGTTTGTGGCCTCAAATGGAATGGACACCGAGATGCTCTGACTCGAAGTAAGGCCGGATATCCCTGCAGTGAATTGAATGCAGGCTCGTCTTGCATCTTCCAAGATGAAGGGATGTCTGAATCCCCTGTGGAGACCACAGAGAAAGACCTAGTTCTCCACCTCATCGCGACTGGAGGTCTCACATCCTTGAAAACTCGAGAGGTCCGCGGAGATCAGTGCTTCCAAAGGGGACGATGCCTGACTCCTCTTGAAAATGGACAGGTGTCCCAGGATCCCTGTGGCACGTGGAAAGGGACGCTGGGTCTCCCGCCTCACGTGGAGACGCGTCCCAATTGCCATGCCAAGACTCGAGGAGAATCACGAGGTGTCCCTTGCACCTAGGCAGCAGTCCTGACTTCACTGAACAAACACTTGTCTGGAATGGCCCTCCCCGTCGTAACTCGAGAATATACCCCAGGTTCCAGCCGCTACTCGAGAAAAACCATGAGACTTCCCCCTCGCCGCGAGATGAGGCCCGATTCCCCTGCACTGCGTGCAGAGCAATTCCGTGTTCCACATCAAACGTGAAAGGAGCATTGATTTCCTTGATGGCAATCCAGAGAAAACCCAAGATCACTGTCTCAAGTCTAGAGGGATCCTGAGGTCACTGTAGCAACACGAAAGGGCTCCGTGGACCCCAAATCAACTCGAGATGAGAGCTTCGTCCCTGGCTTCGAATCAAGAGAAATACCAACTTTCCACAAGCACCTCAAGAGGAGGCTTCTCTCAGCTACAGGTATCTGAGAGGGACCCTGAGTTTGTGGCCTCAAGTGGAGTAGACACCGAGATGCTCTGACTCGAAGTAAGGCCGGATATCCCTGCAGTGAATTGAATGCAGGCTCGTCTTGCATCTCCCAAGACGAAGGGATGTCTGAATCCCCTGTGGAGACCAGAGAGAAAGACCTAGTTGTCTGCCTCATCGTGACCGGAGGCCTCACATCCTTTGAAAACTCGAGAGGTCCGCGGAGATCAATGCTTCCAAAGGAGACGATGCCTGACTCCTCTTGAAAATGGATAGGAGTCCCAGGATCACTGTGCCACGTGGAAAGGGTCCCTGGGTCTCCCGCCTCACGTGGAGACGCGTCCCAGTTGCCATGCCAAGACTCGAGGAGAATCCCGAGGTGTCCCTCGCACCTAGGCAGGAGTCCTGACGTCGCTGAACAACACGTGTCTGGAAGGGCCTTCCCCGTCGTAACTCGAGAATATACCCCAGGTTCCGGCCGCAACTGGAGAAAAACCATGAGACTTCCCCCTCGCCGCGAGATGAGGCCCATTTCCCCTGCACTGCGTGCAGAGCAATTCCG
Source organism: Dama dama (assembly GCF_033118175.1). Classification (NCBI taxonomy): domain Eukaryota; kingdom Metazoa; phylum Chordata; class Mammalia; order Artiodactyla; family Cervidae; genus Dama; species Dama dama. The sequence continues at coordinate 44,740,124 of NC_083696.1, forward strand.
TGTTCCACATCAAACATGAACGGAGCCTTGATTTCCTTGACGGCACTCCAGAGAAAACCCAAGATGACTGTCTCAAGTCAAGAGGGATCCTGAGGTCACTGTAGCAACAAGAAAGGGCTCCGTGGACCCCAAATCAACTCGAGATGAGAGCTTAGTCCCTGGCTTCGACTCAAGAGGAATACCAACTTTTCACAAGCACCTCAAGAGGAAGCTTCTCTGAGCTACATGTATGTGAGAGGGACCCTGAATTTGTGGCCTCAAGTGGAGTAGACACCGAGATGCTCTGACTCGAAGTAAGGCCGGATATCACTGCAGTGAATTGAATGCAGGCTCGTCTTGCATCTCCCAAGACGAAGGGATGACTGAATCCCCTGTGGAGACCACAGAGAAAGACCTAGTTCTCCGCCTCAACGCGACCGGAGGCCTCACATCCTTTGAAAACTCGAGAGGTCCGCGGAGATCAATGCTTCCAAAGGAGACGATGCCTGACTCCTCTTGAAAATGGATAGGAATCCCAGGATCCCTGTGGCACGTGGAAAGGGACCCTGGGTCTCCCGCCTCACGTGGAGACGTGTCCCAATTGCCATGCCAAGACTAGAGGAGAATCCCGAGGTGTCCCTCGCACCTAGGCAGGAGTCCTGACGTCGCTGAACAAACACGTGTCTGGAAGGGCCCTTCCCGTCGTAACTCGAGAATATACCCCAGGTTCCGGCCGCAACTCGAGAAAAACCATGAGACTTCCCCCTTGACGCGAGATGAGGCCCGATTCCCCTGCACTGCGTGCAGAGTAATTCCGTGTTGCGCATCAAACGTGAAAGGAGCCTTGATTTCCTTGATGGCACTCCAGAGAAAACCCAAGATCACTGTCTCAAGTCTAGAGGGATCCTGAGGTCACTGTAGCAACACAAAAGGGCTCCGTGGACCCCAAATCAACTCGAGATGAGAGATTAGTCCCTGGCTTCGACTCAAGAGGAATACCAACATTCCACAAGCACCTCAAGAGGAGGCTTCTCTCAGCTACAGGTATCTGAGAGGGACCCTGAGTTTGTGGCCTCAAGTGGAATGGACACCGAGATGCTCTGACTCGAAGTAAGGCCGGATATCCCTGCAGTGAATTGAATGCAGGCTCGTCTTGCATCTTCCAAGATGAAGGGATGTCTGAATCCCCTGTGGAGAACACAGAGAAGACCTAGTTCTCCGCCTCATTGTGACCGGAGGCCTCACATCCTTTGAAAACTCGAGAGGTCCGCGGAGATCAATGCTACCAAAGGAGATGATGCCTGACTCCTCTTGAAAATGAATAGGAGTTCCAGGATCCCTGTGGCACGTGGAAAGGGATCGTGGTTCTCCCGCCTCACTTGGAGACACGCCCCAATTGCCATGCCATGACTCGAGGAGAATCCTGAGTTGTCCCTTGCACCTAGGCAGGAGTCCTGACGTCGCTGAACAAACACGTGTCGGGAAGGGCCCTCCCCGTCGTAACTCGAGAATATACCCCAGGGTCCGGCCACAACTCGAGAAAAACCATGAGACTTCCCCCTCGCCGCGAGATGAGGCCCGATTCCCCTGCACTGCGTGCAGAGCAATTCCGTGTTCCACATCAAAGGTGAAAGGAGCCTTGATTTCCTTGATGGCACACCAGAGAAAACCCAAGATGACTGTCTCAAGTCTAGAGGGATCCTGAGGTCACTCTAGCAACACGAAAGGGCTCCGTGGACCCCAAATCAACTCGAGATGAGAGCTTCGTCCCTGGCTTCGACTCAAGAGGAATACCAACTTTCCACAAGCACCTCAAGAGGAGGCTTCTCTCAGCTACAGGTATGTGAGAGGGACCCTGAATTTGTGGCCTCAAGTGGAATGGACACCGAGATGCTCTGACTCGAAGTAAGGCCGGATTCCCGGCAGTGAATTGAATGCAGGCTCGTCTTGCATCTCCCAAGACGAAGGGGTGAATCAATCCCCTGTGGAGACCACAGAGAAAGACCTAGTTCTCCACCTCATGGCGACCAGAGGCCTCACATCCTTTGAAAACTCGAGAGGTCCGCGGAGATCAGTGCTTCCAAAGGCGACGATGCCTGACTCCTCTTGAAAATGGATAGGTGTCCCAGGATCCCTGTGGCACGTGGAAAGGGACGCTGGGTCTCCCGCCTCACGTGGAGACGCGTCCCAATAGCCATGGCAAGACTCGAGGAGAATCACGAGGTGTCCCTTGCACCTAGGTAGCAGTCCTGACTTCGCTGAACAAACACGTGTCTGGAATGGCCCTCCCCGTCGTAACTCGAGAATATACCCCAGGTTCCAGCCGCTACTCGAGAAAAACCATGAGACTTCCCCCTCGCCGCGAGATGAGGCCCGATTCCCCTGCACTGCGTGCAGAGCAATTCCATGTTCCACATCAAACGTGAAAGGAGCATTGATTTCCTTGATGGCACTCCAGAGAAAACTCAAGATCACTGTCTCAAGTCTAGAGGGATCCTGAGGTCACTCTAGCAACACGAAAGGGGTCCGTGGACCCCAAATCAACTCGAGATGAGAGCTTCGTCCCTGGCTTCAAATCAAGAGGAATACTAACTTTCCACAAGCACCTCAAGAGGAGGCTTCTCTCAGCTACAGGTATCTGAGAGGGACCCTGAGTTTGTGGCCTCAAGTGGAGTAGACACCGAGATGCTCTGACTCGAAGTAAGGCCGGATATCCCTGCAGTGAATTGAATGCAGGCTCGTCTTGCATCTCCCAAGACGAAGGGATGTCTGAATCCCCTGTGGAGACCAGAGAGAAAGACCTAGTTGTCTGCCTCATCGCGACCGGAGGCCTCACATCCTTTGAAAATTCGAGAGGTCCGCGGAGATCAATGCTTCCAAAGGAGACGATGCCTGACTCCTCTTGAAAATGGATAGGAGTCCCAGGATCACTGTGCCACGTGGAAAGGGTCCCTGGGTCTCCCGCCTCACGTGGAGACGCGTCCCAATTGCCATGCCAAGACTCGAGGAGAATCCCGAGGTGTCCCTCGCACCCAGGCAGGAGTCCTGACGTCGCTGAACAACACGTGTCTGGAAGGGCCTTCCCCGTCGTAACTCGAGAATATACCCCAGGTTCCGGCCGCAACTGGAGAAAAACCATGAGACTTCCCCCTCGCCGCGAGATGAGGCCCAATTCCCCTGCACTGCGTGCAGAGCAATTCCGTGTTCCACATCAAACATGAACGGAGCCTTGATTTCCTTGACGGCACTCCAGAGAACACCCAAGATGACTGTCTCAAGTCAAGAGGGATCCTGAGGTCACTGTAGCAACAAGAAAGGGCTCCGTGGACCCCAAATCAACTCGAGATGAGAGCTTAGTCCCTGGCTTCGACTCAAGAGGAATACCAACTTTTCACAAGCACCTCAAGAGGAAGCATCTCTGAGCTACCTGTATGTGAGAGGGACCCTGAATTTGTCGCCTCAAGTGGAATGGACACCAAGATGCTCTGACTAGAAGTAAGGCCGGATATCCCTGCAGTGAATTGAATGCAGGCTCGTCTTGCGTCTCCCAAGATGAAGGGATATCTGAATTCCCTGTGGATACCACAGAGAAGACCTAGTTCTCCGCCTCATTGTGACCGGAGGCCTCACATCCTTTGAAAATTCGAGAGGTCCGCGGAGATCAATGCTTCCAAAGGAGACGATGCCTGACTCCTCTTGAAAATGAATAGGAGTTCCAGGATCCCTGTGGCACGTGGAAAGGGATCGTGGTTCTCCCGCCTCACTTGGAGACACGCCCCAATTGCCTTGCCATGACTCGAGGAGAATCCTGAGGTGTCCCTTGCACCTAGGCAGGAGTCCTGACGTCGCTGAACAAACACGTGTCGGGAAGGGCCCTCCCCGTCGTAACTCGAGAATATACCCCAGGGTCCGGCCACAACTCGAGAAAAACCATGAGACTTCCCCCTCGCCGCGAGATGAGGCCCGATTCCCCTGCACTGCGTGCAGAGCAATTCCGTGTTCCACATCAAACGTGAAAGGAGCATTGATTTCCTTGATGGCACTCCAGAGAAAACCCAAGATCACTGTCTCAAGTCTAGAGGGATCCTGAGGTCACTCTAGCAACACAAAAGCGGTCCGTGGACCCCAAATCAACTCGAGATGAGAGCTTCGTCCCTGGCTTCAAATCAAGAGGAATACTAATTTTCCACAAGCAGCTCAAGAGGAGGCTTCTCTCAGCTACAGGTATGTGAGAGGGACCCTGAGTTTGTGGCCTCAAGTGGAGTAGACACCGAGATGCTCTGACTCGAAGTAAGGCCGGATATCCCTGCAGTGAATTGAATGCAGGCTCGTCTTGCATCTCCCAAGACGAAGGGATGTCTGAATCCCCTGTGGAGACCAGAGAGAAAGACCTAGTTGTCTGCCTCATCGCGACCGGAGGCCTCACATCCTTTGAAAACTCGAGAGGTCCGCAGAGATCAATGCTTCCAAAGGAGACGATGCCTGACTCCTCTTGAAAATGGATAGGAGTCCCAGGATCACTGTGCCACGTGGACAGGGTCCCTGGGTCTCCTGCCTCACGTGGAGACGCGTCCCAATTGCCATGCCAAGACTCGAGGAGAATCCCGAGGTGTCCCTCGCACCTAGGCAGGAGTCCTGACGTCGCTGAACAACACGTGTCTGGAAGGGCCTTCCCCGTCGTAACTCGAGAATATACCCCAGGTTCCGGCCGCAACTGGAGAAAAACCATGAGACTTCCCCCTCGCCGCGAGATGAGGCCCAATTCCCCTGCACTGCGTGCAGAGCAATTCCGTGTTCCACATCAAACATGAACGGAGCCTTGATTTCCTTGACGGCACTCCAGAGAACACCCAAGATGACTGTCTCAAGTCAAGAGGGATCCTGAGGTCACTGTAGCAACGCGAAAGGGCTCCGTGGACCCCAAATCAACTCGAGATGAGAGCTTAGTCCCTGGCTTCGACTCAAGAGGATTACCAACTTTTCACAAGCACCTCAAGAGGAAGCTTCTCTGAGCTACATGTATGTGAGAGGGACCCTGAATTTGCGGCCTCAAGTGGAATGGACACCAAGATGCTCTGACTCGAAGTAAGGCCGGATATCCCTGCAGTGAATTGAATGCAGGCTCGTCTTGCGTCTCCCAAGATGAAGGGATGTCTGAATCCCCTGTGGATACCACAGAGAAAGACCTACTTCTCCACCTCATGGCGAACTGAGGCCTCACATCCTTTGAAAACTCGAGAGGTCCGCGGAGATCAATGCTTCCAAAGGAGACGATGCCTGACTCCTCTTGAAAATGGATAGGTGTCCCAGGATCCCTGTGGCTCGTGGAAAGGGTCCCTGGGTCTCCCGCCTCACGTGGAGACGCGTCCCAATTGCCATGCCAAGACTCGAGGAGAATCACGAGGTGTCCCTTGCACCTAGGCAGCAGTCCTGACTTCGCTGAACAAACACGTGTCTGGAAGGGCCCTCCCCGTCGTAACTCGAGAATATACCCCAGGTTCCAGCCGCTCCTCGAGAAAAACCATGAGACTTCCCCCTCGCCGCGAGATGAGGCCCGATTCCCCTGCACTGCGTGCAGAGCAATTCCGTGTTCCACATCAAACGTGAAAGGAGCCTTGATTTCCTTGATGGCACTCCAGAGAAACCCCAAGATCACTGTCTCAAGTCTAGAGGGATCCTGAGGTCACTGTAGCAACAAGAAAGGGCTCCGTGGACCCCAAATCAACTCCAGATGAGAGCTTAGTCCCTGGCTTCGACTCAAGAGGAATACCAACTTTTCACAAGCACCTCAAGAGGAGGCTTCTCTGAGCTACATGTATGTGAGAGGGACCCTGAATTTGTGGCCTCAAGTGGAATGGAAACCGAGATGCTCTGACTCGAAGTAAGGCCGGATATCCCTGCAGTGAATTGAATGCAGGCTCGCCTTGCATCTCCCAAGACGAAGGGATGTCTGAAACCCCTGTGGAAACCAGAGAGAAAGACCTAGTTCTCAGCCTTATCGCGACCGGAGGCCTCACATCCTTTGAAAACTCGAGAGGTCCGTGGAGATCAATGCTTCCAAAGGAGACGATGCCTGACTCCTCTTGAAAATGAATAGGAGTCCCAGGATCCCTGGGGCACGTGGAAAGGGACCCTGGGTCTCCCGCCTCACGTGGAGACGCGTCCCAATTGCCATGCCAAGACTCGAGGAGGATCCCGAGTTGTCCCTCGCACCTAGGCAGGAGTCCTGACGTCGCTGAGCAAACACGTGTCTGGAAGGGCCCTCCCCGTCGTAACTCGAGAATATACCCCAGCTTCCGGCCGCAACTCGAGAAAAACCATGAGACTTCCCCCTCGAAGCGAGATGAGGCCCGATTCCCGTGCACTGCGTGCAGAGCAATTCCGTGTTCCACATCAAACGTGAAAGGAGCCTTGATTTCCTTGATGGCCCTCCAGAGAAAACCCAATATCACTGTCTCAAGTCTAGAGGGATCCTGAAATAAGTGTAGCAACACGAAAGGGCTCCGTGGACCCCAAATCAACTCGAGATGAAAGCTTAGTCCCTGGCTTCGACTCAAGTGGAATACCAACTTTCCACAAGCACCTAAAGTGGAGGCTTCTCTCAGCTACAGGTATGTGAGAGGGACCCTGAGTTTGTGGCCTCAAGTGGAATGGACACCGAGATGCTGTGACTCGAAGTAAGGCCAGGTATCACTGCAGTGAAGTGAATGCAGGCTCGACTTGCATCTCCCAAGACGAAGGGATGTCTGAATCCCCTGTGGAGACCACAGAGAAAGACCTAGTTCTCCGCCGTATCGCGACTGGAGTCCTCACATCCTTTGAAAACTCGAGAGATACGCGGAGATCAATGCTTCAAAATAAGAAGATGCCTGACTCCTGTTGAAAATGGAGAGAAGTCTCAGGATCACTGTGGCACATGCAAAGGCACACTGGGTTTCCCGCCTCACGTGGAGAATCGTCCCAATTGCCATGCCAAGAATCGAGGAGAATCCAGTGTTGTCCCTCGCACCTAGGCAAGAGTCCTGACGTCGCTAAACAAACACGTGTCTGGAAGGGCCCTCCCTGTCGTAACTCGAGAATATACCCCAGGTTCCAGCCGCAACTCGAGGGAAACCATGAGACTTCCCCCTCGCCAGGAGATGAGGCCTGATTCCCGTGCACTGTGTGCAGAGCAATTCCGTGTTCCACATCAAACGTGAAAGGAGCATTGATTTCTTGATGGCACTCCAGAGGAAACCCAAGATCACTGTCTCAAGTCTAGAGGGATACTGAGGTCACTGTAGCAACACGAAAGGGCTCCGTGGACCCCAAATCAACTCGAGATGAGAGCTTATTCCATGGCTGGGACACAAGAGGAATACCAACTTTCCACAAGCACCTCAAGAGGAGGCTTCTCTCAGCTACAGGTATCTGAGAGGGACCCTGAGTTTGTGGCCTCAAGTGGAATGGACACCGAGATGCTCTGACTCGAAGTAAGGCCGGATATCACTGCAGTGAATTGAATGCAGGCTCGTCTTGCATCTCCCAAGACGAAGGGATGACTGAATCCCCTGTGGAGACCACAGAGAAAGACCTAGTTCTCCGCCTCAACGCGACCGGAGGCCTCACATCCTTTGAAAACTCGAGAGGTCCGCGGAGATCAATGCTTCCAAAGGAGACGATGCCTGACTCCTCTTGAAAATGGATAGGAATCCCTGGATCCCTGTGGCACGTGGAAAGGGACCCTGGGTCTCCCGCCTCACGTGGAGACGTGTCCCAATTGCCATGCCAAGACTAGAGGAGAATCCCGAGGTGTCCCTCGCACCTAGGCAGGAGTCCTGACGTCGCTGAACAAACACGTGTCTGGAAGGGCCCTTCCCGTCGTAACTCGAGAATATACCCCAGGTTCCGGCCGAAACTCGAGAAAAACCATGAGACTTCCCCCTTGACGCGAGATGAGGCCCGATTCCCCTGCACTGCGTGCAGAGTAATTCCGTGTTGCGCATCAAACGTGAAAGGAGCCTTGATTTCCTTGATGGCACTCCAGAGAAAACCCAAGATCACTGTCTCAAGTCTAGAGGGATCCTGAGGTCACTGTAGCAACACAAAAGGGCTCCGTGGACCCCAAATCAACTCGAGATGAGAGCTTAGTCCCTGGCTTCGACTCAAGAGGAATACCAACATTCCACAAGCACCTCAAGAGGAGGCTTCTCTCAGCTACAGGTATCTGAGAGGGACCCTGAGTTTGTGGCCTCAAGTGGAATGGACACCGAGATGCTCTGACTCGAAGTAAGGCCGGATATCCCTGCAGTGAATTGAATGCAGGCTCGTCTTGCATCTTCCAAGATGAAGGGATGTCTGAATCCCCTGTGGAGAACACAGAGAAGACCTAGTTCTCCGCCTCATTGTGACCGGAGGCCTCACATCCTTTGAAAACTCGAGAGGTCCGCGGAGATCAATGCTACCAAAGGAGATGATGCCTGACTCCTCTTGAAAATGAATAGGAGTTCCAGGATCCCTGTGGCACGTGGAAAGGGATCGTGGTTCTCCCGCCTCACTTGGAGACACGCCCCAATTGCCATGCCATGACTCGAGGAGAATCCTGAGGTGTCCCTTGCACCTAGGCAGGAGTCCTGACGTCGCTGAACAAACACGTGTCGGGAAGGGCCCTCCCCGTCGTAACTCGAGAATATACCCCAGGGTCCGGCCACAACTCGAGAAAAACCATGAGACTTCCCCCTCGCCGCGAGATGAGGCCCGATTCCCCTGCACTGCGTGCAGAGCAATTCCGTGTTCCACATCAAACGTGAAACGAGCCTTGATTTCCTTGATGGCACACCAGAGAAAACCCAAGATGACTGTCTCAAGTCTAGAGGGATCCTGAGGTCACTGTAGCAAAAATAAAGGGCTCCGTGGACCCCAAATCAACTCGAGATGAGAGCTTCGTCCCTGGCTTCGACTCAAGAGGAATACCAACTTTCCACAAGCACCTCAAGAGGAGGCTTCTCTCAGCTACAGGTATGTGAGAGGGACCCTGAGTTTGTGGCCTCAAGTGGAGTAGACACCGAGATGCTCTGACTCGAAGTAAGGCCGGATATCCCTGCAGTGAATTGAATGCAGGCTCGTCTTGCATCTCCCAAGACGAAGGGATGTCTGAATCCCCTGTGGAGACCAGAGAGAAAGACCTAGTTGTCTGCCTCATCGCGACCGGAGGCCTCACATCCTTTGAAAACTCGAGAGGTCCGCAGAGATCAATGCTTCCAAAGAAGACGATGCCTGACTCCTCTTGAAAATGGATAGGAGTCCCAGGATCACTGTGCCACGTGGACAGGGTCCCTGGGTCTCCTGCCTCACGTGGAGACGCGTCCCAATTGCCATGCCAAGACTCGAGGAGAATCCCGAGGTGTCCCTCGCACCTAGGCAGGAGTCCTGACGTCGCTGAACAACACGTGTCTGGAAGGGCCTTCCCCGTCGTAACTCGAGAATATACCCCAGGTTCCGGCCGCAACTGGAGAAAAACCATGAGACTTCCCCCTCGCCGCGAGATGAGGCCCAATTCCCCTGCACTGCGTGCAGAGCAATTCCGTGTTCCACATCAAACATGAACGGAGCCTTGATTTCCTTGACGGCACTCCAGAGAACACCCAAGATGACTGTCTCAAGTCAAGAGGGATCCTGAGGTCACTGTAGCAACGCGAAAGGGCTCCGTGGACCCCAAATCAACTCGAGATGAGAGCTTAGTCCCTGGCTTCGACTCAAGAGGATTACCAACTTTTCACAAGCACCTCAAGAGGAAGCTTCTCTGAGCTACATGTATGTGAGAGGGACCCTGAATTTGCGGCCTCAAGTGGAATGGACACCAAGATGCTCTGACTCGAAGTAAGGCCGGATATCCCTGCAGTGAATTGAATGCAGGCTCGTCTTGCGTCTCCCAAGATGAAGGGATGTCTGAATCCCCTGTGGATACCACAGAGAAAGACCTACTTCTCCACCTCATGGCGAACTGAGGCCTCACATCCTTTGAAAACTCGAGAGGTCCGCGGAGATCAATGCTTCCAAAGGAGACGATGCCTGACTCCTCTTGAAAATGGATAGGTGTCCCAGGATCCCTGTGGCTCGTGGAAAGGGTCCCTGGGTCTCCCGCCTCACGTGGAGACGCGTCCCAATTGCCATGCCAAGACTCGAGGAGAATCACGAGGTGTCCCTTGCACCTAGGCAGCAGTCCTGACTTCGCTGAACAAACACGTGTCTGGAAGGGCCCTCCCCGTCGTAACTCGAGAATATACCCCAGGTTCCAGCCGCTCCTCGAGAAAAACCATGAGACTTCCCCCTCGCCGCGAGATGAGGCCCGATTCCCCTGCACTGCGTGCAGAGCAATTCCGTGTTCCACATCAAACGTGAAAGGAGCCTTGATTTCCTTGATGGCACTCCAGAGAAACCCCAAGATCACTGTCTCAAGTCTAGAGGGATCCTGAGGTCACTGTAGCAACAAGAAAGGGCTCCGTGGACCCCAAATCAACTCCAGATGAGAGCTTAGTCCCTGGCTTCGACTCAAGAGGAATACCAACTTTTCACAAGCACCCCAAGAGGAGGCTTCTCTGAGCTACATGTATGTGAGAGGGACCCTGAATTTGTGGCCTCAAGTGGAATGGAAACCGAGATGCTCTGACTCGAAGTAAGGCCGGATATCCCTGCAGTGAATTGAATGCAGGCTCGCCTTGCATCTCCCAAGACGAAGGGATGTCTGAAACCCCTGTGGAAACCAGAGAGAAAGACCTAGTTCTCAGCCTTATCGCGACCGGAGGCCTCACATCCTTTGAAAACTCGAGAGGTCCGTGGAGATCAATGCTTCCAAAGGAGACGATGCCTGACTCCTCTTGAAAATGAATAGGAGTCCCAGGATCCCTGGGGCACGTGGAAAGGGACCCTGGGTCTCCCGCCTCACGTGGAGACGCGTCCCAATTGCCATGCCAAGACTCGAGGAGGATCCCGAGTTGTCCCTCGCACCTAGGCAGGAGTCCTGACGTCGCTGAGCAAACACGTGTCTGGAAGGGCCCTCCCCGTCGTAACTCGAGAATATACCCCAGCTTCCGGCCGCAACTCGAGAAAAACCATGAGACTTCCCCCTCGAAGCGAGATGAGGCCCGATTCCCGTGCACTGCGTGCAGAGCAATTCCGTGTTCCACATCAAACGTGAAAGGAGCCTTGATTTGCTTGATGGCCCTCCAGAGAAAACCCAATATCACTGTCTCAAGTCTAGAGGGATCCTGAAATAAGTGTAGCAACACGAAAGGGCTCCGTGGACCCCAAATCAACTCGAGATGAAAGCTTAGTCCCTGGCTTCGACTCAAGTGGAATACCAACTTTCCACAAGCACCTAAAGTGGAGGCTTCTCTCAGCTACAGGTATGTGAGAGGGACCCTGAGTTTGTGGCCTCAAGTGGAATGGACACCGAGATGCTGTGACTCGAAGTAAGGCCAGGTATCACTGCAGTGAAGTGAATGCAGGCTCGACTTGCATCTCCCAAGACGAAGGGATGTCTGAATCCCCTGTGGAGACCACAGAGAAAGACCTAGTTCTCCGCCGTATCGCGACTGGAGTCCTCACATCCTTTGAAAACTCGAGAGATACGCGGAGATCAATGCTTCAAAATAAGAAGATGCCTGACTCCTGTTGAAAATGGAGAGAAGTCTCAGGATCACTGTGGCACATGCAAAGGCACACTGGGTTTCCCGCCTCACGTGGAGAATCGTCCCAATTGCCATGCCAAGAATCGAGGAGAATCCAGTGTTGTCCCTCGCACCTAGGCAAGAGTCCTGACGTCGCTAAACAAACACGTGTCTGGAAGGGCCCTCCCTGTCGTAACTCGAGAATATACCCCAGGTTCCAGCCGCAACTCGAGGGAAACCATGAGACTTCCCCCTCGCCAGGAGATGAGGCCTGATTCCCGTGCACTGTGTGCAGAGCAATTCCGTGTTCCACATCAAACGTGAAAGGAGCATTGATTTCTTGATGGCACTCCAGAGGAAACCCAAGATCACTGTCTCAAGTCTAGAGGGATACTGAGGTCACTGTAGCAACACGAAAGGGCTCCGTGGACCCCAAATCAACTCGAGATGAGAGCTTATTCCATGGCTGGGACACAAGAGGAATACCAACTTTCCACAAGCACCTCAAGAGGAGGCTTCTCTCAGCTACAGGTATCTGAGAGGGACCCTGAGTTTGTGGCCTCAAGTGGAATGGACACCGAGATGCTCTGACTCGAAGTAAGGCCGGATATCACTGCAGTGAATTGAATGCAGGCTCGTCTTGCATCTCCCAAGACGAAGGGATGACTGAATCCCCTGTGGAGACCACAGAGAAAGACCTAGTTCTCCGCCTCAACGCGACCGGAGGCCTCACATCCTTTGAAAACTCGAGAGGTCCGCGGAGATCAATGCTTCCAAAGGAGACGATGCCTGACTCCTCTTGAAAATGGATAGGAATCCCTGGATCCCTGTGGCACGTGGAAAGGGACCCTGGGTCTCCCGCCTCACGTGGAGACGTGTCCCAATTGCCATGCCAAGACTAGAGGAGAATCCCGAGGTGTCCCTCGCACCTAGGCAGGAGTCCTGACGTCGCTGAACAAACACGTGTCTGGAAGGGCCCTTCCCGTCGTAACTCGAGAATATACCCCAGGTTCCGGCCGAAACTCGAGAAAAACCATGAGACTTCCCCCTTGACGCGAGATGAGGCCCGATTCCCCTGCACTGCGTGCAGAGTAATTCCGTGTTGCGCATCAAACGTGAAAGGAGCCTTGATTTCCTTGATGGCACTCCAGAGAAAACCCAAGATCACTGTCTCAAGTCTAGAGGGATCCTGAGGTCACTGTAGCAACACAAAAGGGCTCCGTGGACCCCAAATCAACTCGAGATGAGAGCTTAGTCCCTGGCTTCGACTCAAGAGGAATACCAACATTCCACAAGCACCTCAAGAGGAGGCTTCTCTCAGCTACAGGTATCTGAGAGGGACCCTGAGTTTGTGGCCTCAAGTGGAATGGACACCGAGATGCTCTGACTCGAAGTAAGGCCGGATATCCCTGCAGTGAATTGAATGCAGGCTCGTCTTGCATCTTCCAAGATGAAGGGATGTCTGAATCCCCTGTGGAGAACACAGAGAAGACCTAGTTCTCCGCCTCATTGTGACCGGAGGCCTCACATCCTTTGAAAACTCGAGAGGTCCGCGGAGATCAATGCTACCAAAGGAGATGATGCCTGACTCCTCTTGAAAATGAATAGGAGTTCCAGGATCCCTGTGGCACGTGGAAAGGGATCGTGGTTCTCCCGCCTCACTTGGAGACACGCCCCAATTGCCATGCCATGACTCGAGGAGAATCCTGAGGTGTCCCTTGCACCTAGGCAGGAGTCCTGACGTCGCTGAACAAACACGTGTCGGGAAGGGCCCTCCCCGTCGTAACTCGAGAATATACCCCAGGGTCCGGCCACAACTCGAGAAAAACCATGAGACTTCCCCCTCGCCGCGAGATGAGGCCCGATTCCCCTGCACTGCGTGCAGAGCAATTCCGTGTTCCACATCAAACGTGAAAGGAGCCTTGATTTCCTTGATGGCACACCAGAGAAAACCCAAGATGACTGTCTCAAGTCTAGAGGGATCCTGAGGTCACTGTAGCAAAAATAAAGGGCTCCGTGGACCCCAAATCAACTCGAGATGAGAGCTTCGTCCCTGGCTTCAAATCAAGAGGAATACTAACTTTCCACAAGCACCTCAAGAGGAGGCTTCTCTCAGCTACAGGTATCTGACAGGGACCCTGAGTTTGTGGCCTCAAGTGGAGTAGACACCGAGATGCTCTGACTCGAAGTAAGGCCGGATATCCCTGCAGTGAATTGAATGCAGGCTCGTCTTGCATCTCCCAAGACGAAGGGATGTCTGAATCCCCTGTGGAGACCAGAGAGAAAGACCTAGTTGTCTGCCTCATCGCGACCGGAGGCCTCACATCCTTTGAAAATTCGAGAGGTCCGCGGAGATCAATGCTTCCAAAGGAGACGATGCCTGACTCCTCTTGAAAATGGATAGGAGTCCCAGGATCACTGTGCCACGTGGAAAGGGTCCCTGGGTCTCCCGCCTCACGTGGAGACGCGTCCCAATTGCCATGCCAAGACTCGAGGAGAATCCCGAGGTGTCCCTCGCACCCAGGCAGGAGTCCTGACGTCGCTGAACAACACGTGTCTGGAAGGGCCTTCCCCGTCGTAACTCGAGAATATACCCCAGGTTCCGGCCGCAACTGGAGAAAAACCATGAGACTTCCCCCTCGCCGCGAGATGAGGCCCAATTCCCCTGCACTGCGTGCAGAGCAATTCCGTGTTCCACATCAAACATGAACGGAGCCTTGATTTCCTTGACGGCACTCCAGAGAACACCCAAGATGACTGTCTCAAGTCAAGAGGGATCCTGAGGTCACTGTAGCAACAAGAAAGGGCTCCGTGGACCCCAAATCAACTCGAGATGAGAGCTTAGTCCCTGGCTTCGACTCAAGAGGAATACCAACTTTTCACAAGCACCTCAAGAGGAAGCGTCTCTGAGCTACCTGTATGTGAGAGGGACCCTGAATTTGTCGCCTCAAGTGGAATGGACACCAAGATGCTCTGACTAGAAGTAAGGCCGGATATCCCTGCAGTGAATTGAATGCAGGCTCGTCTTGCGTCTCCCAAGATGAAGGGATGTCTGAATTCCCTGTGGATACCACAGAGAAGACCTAGTTCTCCGCCTCATTGTGACCGGAGGCCTCACATCCTTTGAAAACTCGAGAGGTCCGCGGAGATCAATGCTACCAAAGGAGATGATGCCTGACTCCTCTTGAAAATGAATAGGAGTTCCAGGATCCCTGTGGCACGTGGAAAGGGATCGTGGTTCTCCCGCCTCACTTGGAGACACGCCCCAATTGCCATGCCATGACTCGAGGAGAATCCTGAGGTGTCCCTTGCACCTAGGCAGGAGTCCTGACGTCGCTGAACAAACACGTGTCGGGAAGGGCCCTCCCCGTCGTAACTCGAGAATATACCCCAGGGTCCGGCCACAACTCGAGAAAAACCATGAGACTTCCCCCTCGCCGCGAGATGAGGCCCGATTCCACTGCACTGCGTGCAGAGCAATTCCGTGTTCCACATCAAACGTGAAAGGAGCCTTGATTTCCTTGATGGCACACCAGAGAAAACCCAAGATGACTGTCTCAAGTCTAGAGGGATCCTGAGGTCACTGTAGCAAAAATAAAGGGCTCCGTGGACCCCAAATCAACTCGAGATGAGAGCTTCGTCCCTGGCTTCGACTCAAGAGGAATACCAACTTTCCACAAGCACCTCAAGAGGAGGCTTCTCTCAGCTACAGGTATGTGAGAGGGACCCTGAATTTGTGGCCTCAAGTGGAATGGACACCGAGATGCTCTGACTCGAAGTAAGGCCGGATTCCCGGCAGTGAATTGAATGCAGGCTCGTCTTGCATCTCCCAAGACGAAGGGGTGACTCAATCCCCTGTGGAGACCACAGAGAAAGACCTAGTTCTCCACCTCATGGCGACCAGAGGCCTCACATCCTTTGAAAACTCGAGAGGTCCGCGGAGATCAGTGCTTCCAAAGGCGACGATGCCTGACTCCTCTTGAAAATGGATAGGTGTCCCAGGATCCCTGTGGCACGTGGAAAGGGACGCTGGGTCTCCCGCCTCACGTGGAGACGCGTCCCAATAGCCATGCCAAGACTCGAGGAGAATCACGAGGTGTCCCTTGCACCTAGGTAGCAGTCCTGACTTCGCTGAACAAACACGTGTCTGGAATGGCCCTCCCCGTCGTAACTCGAGAATATACCCCAGGTTCCAGCCGCTACTCGAGAAAAACCATGAGACTTCCCCCTCGCCGCGAGATGAGGCCCGATTCCCCTGCACTGCGTGCAGAGCAATTCCGTGTTCCACATCAAACGTGAAAGGAGCATTGATTTCCTTGATGGCACTCCAGAGAAAACCCAAGATCACTGTCTCAAGTCTAGAGGGATCCTGAGGTCACTCTAGCAACACGAAAGGGGTCCGTGGACCCCAAATCAACTCGAGATGAGAGCTTCGTCCCTGGCTTCAAATCAAGAGGAATACTAACTTTCCACAAGCACCTCAAGAGGAGGCTTCTCTCAGCTACAGGTATCTGAGAGGGACCCTGAGTTTGTGGCCTCAAGTGGAGTAGACACCGAGATGCTCTGACTCGAAGTAAGGCCGGATATCCCTGCAGTGAATTGAATGCAGGCTCGTCTTGCATCTCCCAAGACGAAGGGATGTCTGAATCCCCTGTGGAGACCAGAGAGAAAGACCTAGTTGTCTGCCTCATCGCGACCGGAGGCCTCACATCCTTTGAAAATTCGAGAGGTCCGCGGAGATCAATGCTTCCAAAGGAGACGATGCCTGACTCCTCTTGAAAATGGATAGGAGTCCCAGGATCACTGTGCCACGTGGAAAGGGTCCCTGGGTCTCCCGCCTCACGTGGAGACGCGTCCCAATTGCCATGCCAAGACTCGAGGAGAATCCCGAGGTGTCCCTCGCACCCAGGCAGGAGTCCTGACGTCGCTGAACAACACGTGTCTGGAAGGGCCTTCCCCGTCGTAACTCGAGAATATACCCCAGGTTCCGGCCGCAACTGGAGAAAAACCATGAGACTTCCCCCTCGCCGCGAGATGAGGCCCAATTCCCCTGCACTGCGTGCAGAGCAATTCCGTGTTCCACATCAAACATGAACGGAGCCTTGATTTCCTTGACGGCACTCCAGAGAACACCCAAGATGACTGTCTCAAGTCAAGAGGGATCCTGAGGTCACTGTAGCAACAAGAAAGGGCTCCGTGGACCCCAAATCAACTCGAGATGAGAGCTTAGTCCCTGGCTTCGACTCAAGAGGAATACCAACTTTTCACAAGCACCTCAAGAGGAAGCGTCTCTGAGCTACCTGTATGTGAGAGGGACCCTGAATTTGTCGCCTCAAGTGGAATGGACACCAAGATGCTCTGACTAGAAGTAAGGCCGGATATCCCTGCAGTGAATTGAATGCAGGCTCGTCTTGCGTCTCCCAAGATGAAGGGATGTCTGAATTCCCTGTGGATACCACAGAGAAGACCTAGTTCTCCGCCTCATTGTGACCGGAGGCCTCACATCCTTTGAAAACTCGAGAGGTCCGCGGAGATCAATGCTACCAAAGGAGATGATGCCTGACTCCTCTTGAAAATGAATAGGAGTTCCAGGATCCCTGTGGCACGTGGAAAGGGATCGTGGTTCTCCCGCCTCACTTGGAGACACGCCCCAATTGCCATGCCATGACTCGAGGAGAATCCTGAGGTGTCCCTTGCACCTAGGCAGGAGTCCTGACGTCGCTGAACAAACACGTGTCGGGAAGGGCCCTCCCCGTCGTAACTCGAGAATATACCCCAGGGTCCGGCCACAACTCGAGAAAAACCATGAGACTTCCCCCTCGCCGCGAGATGAGGCCCGATTCCACTGCACTGCGTGCAGAGCAATTCCGTGTTCCACATCAAACGTGAAAGGAGCCTTGATTTCCTTGATGGCACACCAGAGAAAACCCAAGATGACTGTCTCAAGTCTAGAGGGATCCTGAGGTCACTGTAGCAAAAATAAAGGGCTCCGTGGACCCCAAATCAACTCGAGATGAGAGCTTCGTCCCTGGCTTCGACTCAAGAGGAATACCAACTTTCCACAAGCACCTCAAGAGGAGGCTTCTCTCAGCTACAGGTATGTGAGAGGGACCCTGAATTTGTGGCCTCAAGTGGAATGGACACCGAGATGCTCTGACTCGAAGTAAGGCCGGATTCCCGGCAGTGAATTGAATGCAGGCTCGTCTTGCATCTCCCAAGACGAAGGGGTGACTCAATCCCCTGTGGAGACCACAGAGAAAGACCTAGTTCTCCACCTCATGGCGACCAGAGGCCTCACATCCTTTGAAAACTCGAGAGGTCCGCGGAGATCAGTGCTTCCAAAGGCGACGATGCCTGACTCCTCTTGAAAATGGATAGGTGTCCCAGGATCCCTGTGGCACGTGGAAAGGGACGCTGGGTCTCCCGCCTCACGTGGAGACGCGTCCCAATAGCCATGCCAAGACTCGAGGAGAATCACGAGGTGTCCCTTGCACCTAGGTAGCAGTCCTGACTTCGCTGAACAAACACGTGTCTGGAATGGCCCTCCCCGTCGTAACTCGAGAATATACCCCAGGTTCCAGCCGCTACTCGAGAAAAACCATGAGACTTCCCCCTCGCCGCGAGATGAGGCCCGATTCCCCTGCACTGCGTGCAGAGCAATTCCGTGTTCCACATCAAACGTGAAAGGAGCATTGATTTCCTTGATGGCACTCCAGAGAAAACCCAAGATCACTGTCTCAAGTCTAGAGGGATCCTGAGGTCACTCTAGCAACACGAAAGGGGTCCGTGGACCCCAAATCAACTCGAGATGAGAGCTTCGTCCCTGGCTTCAAATCAAGAGGAATACTAACTTTCCACAAGCACCTCAAGAGGAGGCTTCTCTCAGCTACAGGTATCTGAGAGGGACCCTGAGTTTGTGGCCTCAAGTGGAGTAGACACCGAGATGCTCTGACTCGAAGTAAGGCCGGATATCCCTGCAGTGAATTGAATGCAGGCTCGTCTTGCATCTCCCAAGACGAAGGGATGTCTGAATCCCCTGTGGAGACCAGAGAGAAAGACCTAGTTGTCTGCCTCATCGCGACTGGAGGCCTCACATCCTTTGAAAATTTGAGAGGTCCGCGGAGATCAATGCTTCCAAAGGAGACGATGCCTGACTCCTCTTGAAAATGGATAGGAGTCCCAGGATCACTGTGCCACGTGGAAAGGGTCCCTGGGTCTCCCGCCTCACGTGGAGACGCGTCCCAATTGCCATGCCAAGACTCGAGGAGAATCCCGAGGTGTCCCTCGCACCCAGGCAGGAGTCCTGACGTCGCTGAACAACACGTGTCTGGAAGGGCCTTCCCCGTCGTAACTCGAGAATATACCCCAGGTTCCGGCCGCAACTGGAGAAAAACCATGAGACTTCCCCCTCGCCGCGAGATGAGGCCCAATTCCCCTGCACTGCGTGCAGAGCAATTCCGTGTTCCACATCAAACATGAACGGAGCCTTGATTTCCTTGACGGCACTCCAGAGAACACCCAAGATGACTGTCTCAAGTCAAGAGGGATCCTGAGGTCACTGTAGCAACCCTAAAGGGCTCCGTGGACCCCAAATCAACTCGAGATGAGAGCTTAGTCCCTGGCTTCGACTCAAGAGGAATACCAACTTTTCACAAGCACCTCAAGAGGAAGCGTCTCTGAGCTACATGTATGTGAGAGGGACCCTGAATTTGTGGCCTCAAGTGGAATGGACACCGAGATGCTCTGACTCTAAGTAAGGCCGGATATCCCTGCAGTGAATTGAATGCAGGCTCGTCTTGCATCTCCCAAGACGAAGGGATGTCTGAATCCCCTGTGGAGACCACAGAGAAAGACCTAGTTCTCCGCGTCATCGCGACCAGAGGCCTCACATCCTTTGAAAACTCGAGAGGTCCGCGGACATCAATGCTTCCAAAGGAGAGGATGCCTGACTCCTCTTGAAAATGGATAGGAGTCCCAGGATCCCTGTGGCACGTGGAAAGGGACCCTGGGTCTCCCGCCTCACGTGGAGACGCGTCCCAATTGCCATGCCAAGACTCGAGGAGAATACCGAGTTGTCCCTCGCACCTAGGCAGGAGTCCTGACGTCGCTCAACAAACACGTGTCTGGAAGGGCCCTCCCAGTCGTAACTTGAGAATATACGCCAGCTTCCGGCCGCAAGTCGAGAAAAACCATGAGCCTTCCCCTCGCCGCGAGTAGAGGCCCGATTCCCCAGCACTGCGTGCAGAGCAATTCCGTGTTACACATCAAACGTGAAAGGAGCCTTGATTTCCTTGATGACCCTCCAGAGAAACCGCAAGATCACTGTCTCAAGTCTAGAGGGATCCTGAGGTCACTTTAGCAACAGGAAAGGGCTCCGTGGACCCCAAATCAACTCGAGATGAGAGCTTCGTCCCTGGCTTCGACTCAGGAGGAATACCAAATTTCCACAAGCACCTCAAGAGGAGGCTTCTCTCAGCTACAGGTATGTGAGAGGGACCCTGAGTTTGTGGCCTCAAGTGGAATGGACACCGAGATGCTCTGACTCGAAGCAAGGCTGGATATCCCTGCAGTGAATTGAATGCAGGCTCGTCTTGCATCTCCCAAGACGAAGGGATGTCTGAACCCCCTGTGGAGACCACAGAGAAAGACCTAGTTCTCCCCCTCATCGCGGCCGGAATCCTCACATCCTTTGAAAACTCGAGAGGTCCGCGGAGATCAATGCTTCCAAAGGAGACGATGCCTGACTCCTCTTGAAAATGGATAGGAGTCCCAGGATCCCTGCGGCACGTGGAAAGGGACCCTGGGTCTCCCGCCTCACGTGGAGACGCGTCCCAATTGCCATGAGAAGGTTCGAGGAGAATCCCGAGGTGTCCCTCGCACCTAGGCAGGAGTCCTGACGTCGCTGAACAAACACGTGTCTGGAACGGCCCTCCCCGTCGTAACTCGAGAATATACCCCAGGTTCCGGCTGCAACTCGAGAAAAACCATGAGCCTTCCCCCTCGCCGCAAGATGAGTCCCGATTCCCCTGCACTGCGTGCAGAGCAATTCCGTATTCCACATCAAACGTGAAAAGAGCCTTGATTTCCTTGATGGCACTTTAGAGAAAACCGAAGATCACTGTCTCAAGTCTAGAGGGATCCTGAGGTCACTGTAGCAACGCGAAAGGGCTCCGTGGACCCCAAATCAACTCGAGATGAGAGCTTCGTCCCTGGCTTCGACTCAAGAGGAATACCAACTTTCCACAAGCACCTCAAGAGGAGGCTTCTCTCAGCTACAGGTATGTGAGAGGGACCCTGAGTTTGTGGCCTCAAGTGGAATGGACAACGAGATGCTCTGACTCGAAGTAAGGCTGGATATCCCTGCGGTGAATTGAATGCAGGCTCGTCTTGCATCTCCCAAGACGAAAGGATGTCTGAATCCCCTGTGGGGACCACAGAGAAAGACCTAGTTCTCCGCCTCATCGTGACCGGAGGCCTCAGAAACTTTGAAAATTCGAGAGGTACCCGGAGTTCAATGCTTCCAAAGGAGACGATGCCTGACTCCTCTTGAAAATGGATAGGAGTCCCAGGATCCCTGTGGCACTTGAAAAGGGACCCTGGGTCTCCCGCCTCACGTGGAGACGCGTCCCAATTAACATGCCAAGACTCGAGGAGAAACCCGAGGTGTTCCTCGCACCTAAGCATGAGTCCTGACGTCGCTGAACAAACACGTGTCTGGAAGGGCCCTCCACGTCGTAACTCGAGAATATACCCCAGGTTCCGGCGCAACTCGAGAAAAACCATGAGCCTTCCCCCTCGCCGCGAGATGAGGCCCGATTCCCCTACACTGCGTGCAGAGCAATTCCGTGTTCCA
The DNA here is from genome assembly GCF_033118175.1 of Dama dama. Classification (NCBI taxonomy): domain Eukaryota; kingdom Metazoa; phylum Chordata; class Mammalia; order Artiodactyla; family Cervidae; genus Dama; species Dama dama. The sequence continues at coordinate 44,761,604 of NC_083696.1, forward strand.
CATCAAACGTGAAAGGAGCCTTGATTTCCTTGATGGCACTCCAGAGAAACCCCAAGATCACTGTCTCAAGTCTAGAGGGATCCTGAGGTCACTCTAGCAACCCTAAAGGGCTCCGTGGACCCCAAATCAACTCGAGATGAGAGCTTCGTCCCTGGCTTCGACTCAAGAGGAATACCAACTTTCCACAAGCACCTCAAGAGGGGGCTTTTCTCAGCTACAGGTATGTGAGAGGGACCCTGAGTTTGTGGCCTCAAGTGGAATGGACACCGAGACGCTCAGACTCGAAGTAAGGCCGGATATCCCTGCAGTGAATTGAATGCAGGTTCGTCTTGCATCTCCCAAGACGAAGGGATGTCTGAATCCCCAGTGGAGACCACAGAGAAAGACCTAGTTCTCCGCCTCATTGCGACCGGAGGCCTCACATCCTTTGAAAACTCGAGAGGTCCGCGGACATCAATGCTTCCAAAGGAGAGGATGCCTGACTCCTCTTGAAAATGGATAGGAGTCCCAGGATCCCTGTGGCACGTGGAAAGGGACCCTGGGTCTCCCGCCTCACGTGGAGACGCGTCCCAATTGCCATGCCAAGACTCGAGGAGAATACCGAGTTGTCCCTCGCACCTAGGCAGGAGTCCTGACGTCGCTCAACAAACACGTGTCTGGAAGGGCCCTCCCAGTCGTAACTTGAGAATATACGCCAGGTTCCGGCCGCAAGTCGAGAAAAACCATGAGCCTTCCCCTCGCCGCGAGTAGAGGCCCGATTCCCCAGCACTGCGTGCAGAGCAATTCCGTGTTACACATCAAACGTGAAAGGATCCTTGATTTCCTTGATGGCACTCCAGAGAAACCGCAAGATCACTGTCTCAAGTCTAGAGGGATCCTGAGGTCACTGTAGCAACAGGAAAGGGCTCCGTGGACCCCAAATCAACTCGAGATGAGAGCTTCGTCCCTGGCTTCGACTCAGGAGGAATACCAAATTTCCACAAGCACCTCAAGAGGAGGCTTCTCTCAGCTACAGTTATGTGAGAGGGACCCTGAGTTTGTGGCCTCAAGTGGAATGGACACCGAGATGCTCTGACTCGAAGCAAGGCTGGATATCCCTGCAGTGAATTGAATGCAGGCTCGTCTTGCATCTCCCAAGACGAAGGGATGTCTGAATCCCCTGTGGAGACCACAGAGAAAGACCTAGTTCTCTGCCTCATCGCGACCGGAGGCCTCACATCCTTTGAAAACTCAAGAGGTCCTAGGAGATCAGTGCTTCCAAAGGAGATGATGACTGACTCCTCTTGAAAATGGATAGGAGTCCCAGGATCCCTGTGGCACGTGAAAGGGACCCTGGGTCTCCCGCCTCACGTGGAGACGCGTCCCAATTGCCATGCCAAGACTCGAGGAGAATCCCGAGGTGTCCCTCGCACCTAGGCAGGAGTCCTGACGTCGCTGAACAAACACGTGTCTGGAAGGGCCCTCCCCGTCGTAACTCGTGAATATACCCCAGGTTCCGGCCGCAACTCGAGAAAAACCATGAGCCTTCCCCCTCGCTGTGAGATGAGCCCCGATTCCCCTGGACTGAGTGCAGAGCAATTCCGTGTTCCACATCAAACGTGAAAGGATCCTTGATTTCCTTGATGGCACTCCAGAGAAAACAAAAGATCACTGTCTCAAGTCTAAAGGGATCCTGAGGTAACTGTAGCAACAGGAAAGGTTTCCGTGGACCCCAAATCAACTCGAGATGAGAGCTTCGTCCCTGGCTTCGACTCAAGAGGAATACCAACTTTCCACAAGCACCTCACGAGGAGGCTTCTCTCATCTACAGGTATGTGAGAGGGACCCTGCGTTTGTGGCCTCAAGTGGAATGGACACCGAGACGCTCAGACTCGAAGTAAGGCCGGATATTCCTGCAGTGAATTGAATGCAGGTTCGTCTTGCGTCTCCCAAGACGAAGGGATGTCTGAATCCCCTGTGGAGACCACAGAGAAAGACCTAGTTCTCCGCCTCATCGCGACCGGAGGCCTCACATCCTTTGAAAACTCGAGAGGTCCGCGGACATCAATGCTTCCAAAGGAGAGGATGCCTGACTCCTCTTGAAAATGGATAGGAGTCCCAGGATCCCTGTGGCACGTGGAAAGGGACCCTGGGTCTCCCGCCTCACGTGGAGACGCGTCCCAATTGCCATGCCAAGACTCGAGGAGAATACCGAGTTGTCCCTCGCACCTAGGCAGGAGTCCTGACGTCGCTCAACAAACACGTGTCTGGAAGGGCCCTCCCAGTCGTAACTTGAGAATATACGCCAGGTTCCGGCCGCAAGTCGAGAAAAACCATGAGCCTTCCCCTCGCCGCGAGTAGAGGCCCGATTCCCCAGCACTGCGTGCAGAGCAATTCCGTGTTACACATCAAACGTGAAAGGAGCCTTGATTTCCTTGATGACCCTCCAGAGAAACCGCAAGATCACTGTCTCAAGTCTAGAGGGATCCTGAGGTCACTTTAGCAACAGGAAAGGGCTCCGTGGACCCCAAATCAACTCGAGATGCGAGCTTCGTCCCTGGCTTCGACTCAGGAGGAATACCAAATTTCCACAAGCACCTCAAGAGGAGGCTTCTCTCAGCTACAGGTATGTGAGAGGGACCCTGAGTTTGTGGCCTCAAGTGGAATGGACACCGAGATGCTCTGACTCGAAGTAAGGCTGGATATCCCTGCAGTGAATTGAATGCAGGCTCGTCTTGCATCTCCCAAGACGAAGGGATGTCTGAACCCCCTGTGGAGACCACAGAGAAAGACCTAGTTCTCCCCCTCATCGCGGCCGGAATCCTCACATCCTTTGAAAACTCGAGAGGTCCGCGGATATCAATGCTTTCAAAGGAGACGATGCCTGACTCCTCTTGAAAATGGATAGGAGTCCCAGGATCCCTGCGGCACGTGGAAAGGGACCCTGGGTCTCCCGCCTCACGTGGAGACGCGTCCCAATTGCCATGAGAAGGTTCGAGGAGAATCCCGAGGTGTCCCTCGCACCTAGGCAGGAGTCCTGACGTCGCTGAACAAACACGTGTCTGGAACGGCCCTCCCCGTCGTAACTCGAGAATATACCCCAGGTTCCGGCCGCAGCTCGAGAGAAACCATGAGACTTCCCCCTCGCCGCAGGATGAGTCCCGATTCCCCTGCACTGCGTGCAGAGCAATTCCGTATTCCACATCAAACGTGAAAAGAGCCTTGATTTCCTTGATGGCACTTTAGAGAAAACCGAAGATCACTGTCTCAAGTCTAGAGGGATCCTGACGTCACTGTAGCAACGCGAAAGGGCTCCGTGGACCCCAAATCAACTCGAGATGAGAGCTTCGTCCCTGGCTTCGACTCAAGAGGAATACCAACTTTCCACAAGCACCTCAAGAGGAGGCTTCTCTCAGCTACAGGTATGTGAGAGGGACCCTGAGTTTGTGGCCTCAAGTGGAATGGACAACGAGATGCTCTGACTCGAAGTAAGGCTGGATATCCCTGCGGTGAATTGAATGCAGGCTCGTCTTGCATCTCCCAAGACGAAAGGATGTCTGAATCCCCTGTGGGGACCACAGAGAAAGACCTAGTTCTCCGCCTCATCGTGACCGGAGGCCTCAGAAACTTTGAAAACTCGAGAGGTACGCGGAGTTCAATGCTTCCAAAGGAGACGATGCCTGACTCCTCTTGAAAATGGATAGGAGTCCCAGGATCCCTGTGGCACTTGGAAAGGGACCCTGGGTCTCCAGCCTCACGTGGAGACGCGTCCCAATTAACATGCCAAGACTCGAGGAGAAACCCGAGGTGTTCCTCGCACCTAAGCAGGAGTCCTGACGTCGCTGAACAAACACGTGTCTGGAAGGGCCCTCCACGTCGTAACTCGAGAATATACCCCAGGTTCCGGCGCAACTCGAGAAAAACCATGAGCCTTCCCCCTCGCCGCGAGATGAGGACCGATTCCCCTACACTGCGTGCAGAGCAATTCCGTGTTCCACATCAAACGTGAAAGGAGCCTTGATTTCCTTGATGGCACTCCAGAGAAAACCCAAGATCACTGTCTCAAGTCTAGAGGGATCCTGAGGTCACTCTAGCAACCCTAAAGGGCTCCGTGGACCCCAAATCAACTCGAGATGAGAGCTTCGTCCCTGGCTTCAACTCAAGAGGAATACCAACTTTCCACAAGCACCTCAAGAGGGGGCTTTTCTCAGCTACAGGTATGTGAGAGGGACCTTGAGTTTGTGGCCTCAAGTGGAATGGACACCGAGATGCTCTGACTCGAAGTAAGGCCGGATATCCATGCAGAGAATTGAATGCAGGCTCGTCTTGCATCTCCCAAGACGAAGGGATGTCTGAATCCCCTGTGGAGACCACAGAGAAAGACCTAGTTCTCCGCCTCATTGTGACCGGAGGCCTCACATCCTTTGAAAACTGGAGAGGTCTGCGGAGATCAATGATTCCAAAGGAGACAATGCCTGACTCCTCTTGAAAATGGATAGGAGTCCCAGGATCCCTGTGGCACGTGGAAAGGGACACTGGGTCTCCCGCCTCACGTGGAGACGCTTCCCAATTGCCATGCCAAGACTCAAGGAGAATTCCGAGGTGTCCCTCGAACCTAGGCAGGAGTCCTGACGTCGCTGAACAAACACGTGTCTGGAAGGGCCCTCCCCGTCGTAACTCGAGATTATACCCCAGGTTCCGGCCGCAACTCGAGAAAAACCATGAGACTTCCCCCTCGCCGCGAGACGAGGCCCAATTCCCCTGCCCTGCGTGCAGAGCAATTCCGTATTCCACATCAAAAGTGAAAGGAGCCTTGATTTCCTTAATGGCACTCCAGAGAAAACCCAAGATCACTGTCTCAAGTCTAGAGGGATCCTGAGGTCACTGTACCAACACGAAAGGGCTCCGTGGACCCCAAATCTACTCGAGATGAGAGCTTAGTCCCTGGCTTCGACTCAAGAGGAATACCAACTTTCCACAAGCACCTCATGAGGAATCTTCTCTCAGCTACAGGTATGTGAGAGGGCTCCTCAGTTTGTGGCCTCAAGTGGAATGGACACCGAGATGCTCTGACTCGAAGTAAGGCCGGATATCCCTGCAGTGATTTGAAAACAGGCTCGTCTTGCATCTCCCAAGACGAAGGGATGTCTGAATACCCTGTGGAGACCACAGAGAAAGACCTAGTTCTCCGCCTCATCGCGAGCAGAGGCCTCACATCCTTTGAAAACTCGAGAGGTCCGCGGAGATCAATGCTTCCAAAGGAGACGATGCCTGACTCCTCTTGAAAATGGATAGGATTCCCAGGATCCCTGTGGCACGTGGAAAGGGAACCTGGGTCTCCCGCCTCACGTGGACACGCGTCCCAATTGCCATGCCAAGACTCGAGGAGAATCCCGAGGTGTCCCTCGCACCTAGGCAGGAGTCCTGACGTCGCTGAACAAACACGTGTCTGGAAGGGCCCTCCCCGTCGTAACTCGAGAATATACCCCAGGTTCCGCCCGCTACTCGAGAAAAACCATGAGACTTCCCCCTCGCCGCGAAATGATGCCCGATTCCTCTGTGCTGCGTGCAGAGCAATTCCATGTTCCACATCAAACGTGATAGGAGCCTTGATTTCGTTGATGGCACTCCAGAGAAAACCCAAGATCACTGTCTCAAGTCTAGAGGGATCCTGAGGTCACTGGAGCAACACGAAAGGGCTCCGTGGACCCCAAATCAACTCGAGATGAGAGCTTAGTCCCTGGCTTCGACTCACGAGGAATACCAACTTTCCACAAGCACCTCCAGTGGAGGCTTCTCTCAGCCACATGTATGTGAGAGGTACCCTGAGTTTGTGGCCTCAAGTGGAATGGACACCGAGATGCTCTGACTCGAAGTAAGGCCGGATATCCCTGCAGTGAGATGAATGCAAGCTCGTCTTGCATCTCCCAATACGAAGGGATGTCTGAATCCCCTGTGGAGACCACAGAGAAAGACCTTGTTCTCGGCCTCATCGCGACCGGAGGCCTCACATCCTTTGAAAATTCAAGAGGTCCCCAGAGATCAATGATTCCAAAGGAGACGATGCCTGACTCTTCTTGAAAATGGATAGGAGTCCCAGGATCTCTGTGCCACGTGGAAAGGGACTCTGGGGCTCCCGCTTCACCTGGAGACGCGTCGCAATTGCCATGCCAAGACTCGAGGAGAATCCCGAGGTGTCCCTCGCACCTAGGCAGGAGTCCTGACGTCGCTGAAAAAACACGTGTCTGGAAGGGCCCTCCCCGTCGTAACTCGAGAATATACCCCAGGTTCCGGCCGCAACTCGAGAAAAACCATGAGACTTTCCCCTCGCCGCGAGATGAGGCCCGATTCCCCTGCACTGCGTGCAGAGCAATTCCGTGTTCCACATCAAACGTGAAAGGAGCCTTGATTTCATTGATGGCACTCCAGAGAAAACCCAAGATCACTGTCTCAAGTCTAGAGGGATCCTGAGGTCACTGGAGCAACACGAAAGGGCTCCGTGGACCCCAAATCAACTCGAGATGAGAGCTTAGTCCCTGGCTTCGACTCAAGAGGAATACCAACTTTCCACAAGCACCTCAACAGGAGGCTTCTCTCAGCTACAGGTATGTAAGAGGGACCCTGAGTTTGGGCCTCAAGTGGAATGGACACCGAGATGCTCTGACTCGAAGGAAGGCCGGATATCCCTGCAGTGAATTGAATGCAGGCTCGTCTTGCATCTCCCAAGACAAAGGGATGTCTGAATCCCCTGTGGAGGCCACAGAGAAAGACCTAGTCCTCCGCCTCATAGCAACCGGAGGCCTCACATCCTTTGAAAACTCGAGAGGTCCGCGGAGATCAATGCTTCCAAAGGAGACGATGCCTGACTCCTCTTGAAAATGGATAGGAGTCCCAGGATCCCTGTGGCACGTGGAAAGGGACCCTGGGTCTCCCGCCTCACGTGGAGACGCGTCCCAATTGCCATGCCAAGACTCGAGGGGAATCCCAAGGTGTCCCTCGCACCTAGGCAGGAGTCCTGACGTCGCTGAACAAACACGTGTCTGGAAGGGCCCTCCCCGTCGTAACTCGAGAATATACCCTAGGTTCCGGCCGCAACTCGAGAAAAACCATGAGACTTCCTCCTCGCCGCGACATGAGGCCCGATTCCCCTGCACTGCGTGCAGAGCAATTCCGTGTTCCACATCAAACGTGAAAGGAGCCTTGATTTCCTTGATGGCACTCCAGAGAAAACCCAAGATCACTGTCTCAAGTCTAGAGGGATCCTGAGGTCACTGTACCAACAAGAAAGGGCTCCGTGGACCCCAAATCTACTCGAGATGAGAGCTTAGTCCCTGGCTTCGACTCAAGAGGAATACCAACTTTCCACAAGCACCTCAAGAGGAATCTTCTCTCAGTTACAGGTATGTGAGAGGGCCCCTCAGTTTGTGGCCTCAAGTGGAATGGACACCGAGATGCTCTGACTCGAAGTAAGGCCGGATATCCCTGCAGTGAATTGAATGCAGGATCGTCTTGCATCTCCCAAGACGAAGGGATGTCTGAATACCCTGTGGAGACCACAGAGAAAGACCTAGTTCTCCGCCTCATCGCGAGCAGAGGCCTCACATCCTTTGAAAACTCGAGAGGTCCGCGGAGATCAATGCTTCCAAAGGAGACGATGCCTGACTCCTCTTGAAAATGGATAGGAGTCCCAGGATCCCTGTGGCACGTGGAAAGGGAACCTGGGTCTCCCGCCTCACGTGGAGACACGTCCCAATTGCCATGCCAAGACTCGAGGAGAATCCCGAGGTGTCCCTCGCACCTAGGCAGGAGTCCTGACGTCGCTGAACAAACACGTGTCTGGAAGGGCCCTCCCCGTCGTAACTCGAGAATATACCCCAGGTTCCGCCCGCTACTCGAGAAAAACCATGAGACTACCCCCTCGCCGCGAGATGATGCCCGATTCCTCTGTGCTGCGTGCAGAGCAATTCCGTGTTCCACATCAAACGTGATAGGAGCCTTGATTTCGTTGATCGCACTCCAGAGAAAACCCAAGATCACTGTCTCAAGTCTAGAGGGATCCTGAGGACACTGGAGCAACACGAAAGGGCTCCGTGGATCCCAAATCAAAACGAGATGATAGCTTAGTCCCTGGCTTCGACTCACGAGGAATACCAACTTTCCACAAGCACCTCAAGAGGAGGCTTCTATCAGCTACAGGTATGTGAGAGGGACCCTGAGTTTGTGGCCTCAAGTGGAATGGACACCGAGATGCTCTGACTCGAAGTCAGGCCGGATATCCCTGCAGTGAATTGAATGCAGGATCGTCTTGCATCTCCCAAGTCGAAGGGATGTCTGAAGCCCCTGTGGAGACCACAGAGAAAGACCTAGTTCTCCGCCTCATCGCGACCGGAGGCCTCACATCCTTTGAAAACTCGAGAGGTCCGCGGATATCAATGCTTCCAAAGGAGACAATGCCTGACTCCTCTTTAAAATGGATAGGAGTTCCAGCATCCCTGTGGCACGTGGAAAGGGACCCTGGGTCACCCCCCTCACGTGGAGACGCGTCCCAATTGCCATGCCAAGACTCGAGGAGAATCCCGAGGTGTCCTTCGCACCTAGGCAGGAGTCCTGACGACGCTGAACAAACACGTGTCTGGAAGGGCCCTCCCCGTCGTAACTCGAGAATATACCCCAGGTTCCGGCCGCAACTCGAGAAAAACCATGAGACTTCCCCCTCGCCGCGACATGAGGCCCGATTCCCCTGCACTGCGTGCAGAGCAATTCCGTGTTCCACATCAAACGTGAATGGAGCCTTGATTTCCTTGATGGCACTCCAGAGAAAACCCAAGATCACTGACAGAGTCTAGAGGGATCCTGACGTCACTAGAGCAACAGGAAAGGGCTCCGTGGGCCCCAAATCAACTCGAGATGAGAGCTTAGTCCCTGGCTTCGACTCAAGAGGAATACCAACTTTCCACAAGCACCTCAAGAGGAGGCTTCTCTCAGCTACATGTATGTGAGAGGGCCCCTGAGTTTGTGGCCTCAAGTGGAGTGGACACCGAGATGCCCTGACTCGAAGTAAGCCGGATATCCCTGCAGTGAATTGAATGCAGGCTCGTCTTTCATCTCCCAAGACTAAGGGATGTCTGAATCCCCTGTGGAGACCGCAAAGAAAGACCTAGTTCTCCGCCTCATCGCGACCGGAGGCCTCACATCCTTTGAACACTCTAGAGGTCCGCGGAGATCAATGCTTCCAAAGGAGACGATGCCTGACTCCTCTTGAAAATGGATAGGAGTCCCAGGATCCCTGTGGCACGCGGAAAGGGACACTGGGTCTCCCGCCTCAAGTGGAGACGCATCCCACTTGCCATGCCAAGACTCGAGGAGAATCCCGAGGTGTCCCTCGCACCTAGGCAGGAGTCCTGATGTCGCTGAACAAACACGTGTCTGGAAGGGCCCTCCCCGTCATAACTCGAGAATATACCCCAGGTCCGGCCGCAACTCAAGGAAAACCATGAGACATCCCCCTTGCCGCGAGATGAGGCCCGATTCCCCTACACTGCGTGCAGAGCAATTCGGTGTTCCACATCAAACGTGAAAGGAGCCTTGATTTCCTTGATGGCACTCCAGAGAAAACCCAAGATCACTGTCTCAAGTTTAGAGGGATAATGAGGTCACTGTAGCAACACGAAAGGGCTCCATGGACCCGAAATCAACTCGAGATGAGAGCTTAGTCCCTGGCTTCGACTCAAGAGGAATACCAACTTTCCAAAAGCACCTCAAGAGGAGGCTTCTCTCAGCTACAGGTATGTGAGAGGGACCCTGAATTTGTGGCCTCAAGTGGAATGGACACTGAGATGCTCTGACTCGAAGTAAGGCCGCATATCCCTGCAGTGAATTGAATGCAGGCTCGTCTTGCATCTCCCAAGACGACGGGATGTCTGAATCCCCTGTGGAGATAACAGAGAAAGACTTAGTCCTCTGTCTCATCGCGACCGGAGGTCTCACATCCTTTGAAAACTGGAGAGGTCTGCGGAGATCAATGATTCCAAAGGAGACAATGCCTGACTCCTCTTGAAAATGGATAGGAGTCCCAGGATCCCTGTGGCACGTGGAAAGGGACCCTGGGTCTCCCGCCTCACTTGGAGACGCTTCCCAATTGCCATGCCAAGACTCAAGGAGAATTTCGAGGTGTCCCTCGAACCTAGGCAGGAGTCCTGACGTCGCTGAACAAACACGTGTCTGGAAGGGCCCTCCCCGTCGTAACTCGAGATTATACCCCAGGTTCCGGCCGCAACTCGAGAAAAACCCTGAGACTTCCCCCTCGCCGCGAGACGAGGCCCCATTCCCCTGCCCTGCGTGCAGAGCAATTCCGTATTCCACATCAAAAGTGAAAGGAGCCTTGATTTCCTTAATGGCACTCCAGAGAAAACCCAAGATCACTGTCTCAAGTCTAGAGGGATCCTGAGGTCACTGTACCAACACGAAAGGGCTCCGTGGACCCCAAATCTACTCGAGATGAGAGCTTAGTCCCTGGCTTCGACTCAAGAGGAATACCAACTTTCCACAAGCACCTCATGAGGAATCTTCTCTCAGCTACAGGTATGTGAGAGGGCTCCTCAGTTTGTGGCCTCAAGTGGAATGGACACCGAGATGCTCTGACTCGAAGTAAGGCCGGATATCCCTGCAGTGATTTGAAAACAGGCTCGTCTTGCATCTCCCAAGACGAAGGGATGTCTGAATACCCTGTGGAGACCACAGAGAAAGACCTAGTTCTCCGCCTAATCGCGAGCAGAGGCCTCACATCCTTTGAAAACTCGAGAGGTCCGCGGAGATCAATGCTTCCAAAGGAGACGATGCCTGACTCCTCTTGAAAATGGATAGGATTCCCAGGATCCCTGTGGCACGTGGAAAGGGAACCTGGGTCTCCCGCCTCACGTGGACACGCGTCCCAATTGCCATGCCAAGACTCGAGGAGAATCCCGAGGTGTCCCTCGCACCTAGGCAGGAGTCCTGACGTCGCTGAACAAACACGTGTCTGGAAGGGCCCTCCCCGTCGTAACTCGAGAATATACCCCAGGTTCCGCCCGCTACTCGAGAAAAACCATGAGACTTCCCCCTCGCCGCGAAATGATGCCCGATTCCTCTGTGCTGCGTGCAGAGCAATTCCGTGTTCCACATCAAACGTGATAGGAGCCTTGATTTCGTTGATGGCACTCCAGAGAAAACCCAAGATCACTGTCTCAAGTCTAGAGGGATCCTGAGGTCACTGGAGCAACACGAAAGGGCTCCGTGGACCCCAAATCAACTCGAGATGAGAGCTTAGTCCCTGGCTTCGACTCACGAGGAATACCAACTTTCCACAAGCACCTCCAGTGGAGGCTTCTCTCAGCCACATGTATGTGAGAGGTACCCTGAGTTTGTGGCCTCAAGTGGAATGGACACCGAGATGCTCTGACTCGAAGTAAGGCCGGATATCCCTGCAGTGAGATGAATGCAAGCTCGTCTTGCATCTCCCAATACGAAGGGATGTCTGAATCCCCTGTGGAGACCACAGAGAAAGACCTAGTTCTCGGCCTCATCGCGACCGGAGGCCTCACATCCTTTGAAAATTCAAGAGGTCCCCAGAGATCAATGATTCCCAAGGAGACGATGCCTGACTCTTCTTGAAAATGGATAGGAGTCCCAGGATCCCTGTGGCACGTGGAAAGGGACCCTGGGTCTCCCGCCTCACGTGGATACGTGTCCCAATTGCCATGCCAAGACTCGAGGAGAATCCCGAGGTGTCCCTCGCACCTAGGCAGGAGTCCTGACGTCGCTGAACAAACACGTGTCTGGAAGGGCCCTCCCCGTAGTAACTTGTGAATGTACCCCATGTTCCGGCCACAACTCGAGAAAAACCATGAGACTTCCCCCTCGCCTTGAGATGAGGCCCGATTCCCCTGCACTGCGTGCAGAGCAATTCCGTGTTCCACATCAAACTTGAAAGGAGGCTTGATTTCCTTGATGGCACTCCAGAGAAAACCCAAGATCACTGTCTCAAGTCTAGAGGGATCCTGAGGTCACTGTAGCAACACGAAAGGGCTCCATGGACCCGAAATCAACTCGAGATGAGAGCTTAGTCCCTGGCTTCGACTCAAGAGGAATACCAACTTTCCAAAAGCACCTCAAGAGGAGGCTTCTCTCAGCTACAGGTATGTGAGAGGGACCCTGAATTTGTGGCCTCAAGTGGAATGGACACTGAGATGCTCTGACTCGAAGTAAGGCCGCATATCCCTGCAGTGAATTGAATGCAGGCTCGTCTTGCATCTCCCAAGACGACGGGATGTCTGAATCCCCTGTGGAGATAACAGAGAAAGACTTAGTCCTCTGTCTCATCGCGACCGGAGGCCTCACATCCTTTGAAAACTGGAGAGGTCTGCGGAGATCAATGATTCCATAGGAGACAATGCCTGACTCCTCTTGAAAATGGATAGGAGTCCCAGGATCCCTGTGGCACGTGGAAAGGGACCCTGGGTCTCCCGCCTCACTTGGAGACGCTTCCCAATTGCCATGCCAAGACTCAAGGAGAATTTCGAGGTGTCCCTCGAACCTAGGCAGGAGTCCTGACGTCGCTGAACAAACACGTGTCTGGAAGGGCCCTCCCCGTCGTAACTCGAGATTATACCCCAGGTTCCGGCCGCAACTCGAGAAAAACCCTGAGACTTCCCCCTCGCCGCGAGACGAGGCCCAATTCCCCTGCCCTGCGTGCAGAGCAATTCCGTATTCCACATCAAAAGTGAAAGGAGCCTTGATTTCCTTAATGGCACTCCAGAGAAAACCCAAGATCACTGTCTCAAGTCTAGAGGGATCCTGAGGTCACTGTACCAACAAGAAAGGGCTCCGTGGACCCCAAATCTACTCGAGATGAGAGCTTAGTCCCTGGCTTCGACTCAAGAGGAATACCAACTTTCCACAAGCACCTCAAGAGGTATCTTCTCTCAGCTACAGGTATGTGAGAGGGCTCCTCAGTTTGTGGCCTCAAGTGGAAAGGACACCAAGATGCTCTGACTCGAAGTAAGCCCGGATATCCCTGCAGTGAATTCAATGCAGGCTCGTCTTGCATCTCCCAAGACGAAGGGATGTCTGAATCCCCTGTGGAGACGACAGAGAAAGACCTAGTCCTCAGCCTCATCGCGACCGGAGGCCTCACATCCTATGAGAACTTGAGAGGTGTGTGGAGATCAATGCTTCCAAAGGAGACGATGCCTGACTCCTCTTGAAAATGGATAGGAGTCCCAGGATCCCTGTGGCACGTGGAAAGGCACCCTGGGTCTCCCGCCTCACGTGGAGACGCGTCCCAATTGCCATGCCAAGACTCGAGGAGAATCCCGAGGTGTCCCTCGCACCTAGGCAGGAGTCCTGACGTCGCTGAACAAACACGTGTCTGGAAGGGCCCTCCCCGTCGTAACTCGAGAATATACCCCAGGTTCCGGCCACAACTCGAGAAAAACCATGAGACTTCCCCCTCGCCGCGAGATGAGGCCCGATTCCCCTGCACTGTGTGCAGAGTAATTCCGTGTTCCACATTAAACGTGAAACGAGCCTTGATTTCCTTGATGGCACTCCAGAGAAAACCCAAGATCACTGTCTCAAGTCTAGAGGGATTCTGAGGTCAATGGAGCAACACGAAAGGGCTCCGTGCACCCTAAATCAACTCGAGATGAGAGCTTAGTCCCTGGCTTCGACTCAAGAGGAATACCAACTTTCCACAAGCACCTCAAGAGGAGGCTTCTCTCAGCTACAGGTATGTGAGAGGGACCCTGAATTTGTGGCCTCAAGTGTAATGGACACCGAGATGCTCTGACTCAATGTAAGGCCGGATATCCCTGCAGTGAATTCAATGCAGGCTCGTCTTGCATCTCCCAAGACGAAGGGATGTCTGAATCCCCTGTGGAGACTGCAGAGAAAGACCGAGTTCTCCGCCTCATCGCGACCGGAGGCCTCACATCCTTTGAAAACTCGAGAGGTCCGCGGAGATCAATGCTTCCAAAGGAGACGATGCCTGACTCCTCTTGAAAATGGAAAGGAGTCCCAGGATCCCTGTGGCACGTGGAAAGGGACCCTGGGTCTCCCGCCTCACTTGGAGACGCGTCCCAATTGCCCTGCCAAGACTCGAGGAGAATCCCGAGGTGTCCCTCGCACCTAGGCAGGAGTCCTGACGTCGCTGAACAAACACGTGTCTGGAAGGGCCCTTCCCGTCATAACTCGAGAATATACCCCAGGTTCGGGCCGCAACTCGAGAAAAACCATGAGATTTCCCCCTCGCCGCGAGTTGAGGCCCGATAACCCTGCACTGCATGCAGAGCAATTCCGTGTTCCACATCAAACGTGAAAGGAGCCTTGATTTCCTTGATGGCACTCCAGAGAAAACCCAAGATCACTGTCTCAAGTCTAGAGGGATCCTGAGGTCACTGGGCCAACAGGAAAGGGCTCCGTGGACCCCAAATCAACTCGAGATGAGAGCTTAGTCCCTGGCTTCGACTCAAGAGGAATACCAACTTTCCACAAGCACCTCAAGAGGAGGCTTCTCTCAGCTACAGGTATGTGAGACGGACCCTGAGTTTGTGGCCTCAAGTGGAATGGACACCGAGATGCTCTGATTCGAAGTAAGGCCGGATATCCCTGCAGTGAATTGAATGCAGGCTCGTCTTGCATCTCCCAAGACGAAGGGATGTCTGAATCCCCTGTGGAGACCGCAGAGAAAGACCGAGATCTCCGCCTCATCGCGACCGGAGGCCTCACATCCTTTGAAAACTCGAGAGGTCCGCGGAGATCAATGCTTCCAAAGGAGACGATGCCTGACTCCTCTTGAAAATGGAAAGGAGTCCCAGGATCCCTGTGGCACGTGGAAAGGGACCCTGTGTCTCCCGCCTCACGTGGAGACGCGTCCCAATTGCCATGCCAAGTCTCGAGGAGAATCCCGAGGTGTCCCTCGCATCTAGGCAGGAGTCCTGACTTCGCTGAACAAACACGTGTCTGGAAGGGCCCTCCCCGTCGTAACTCGAGAATATACCCCATGTTCCGGCCGCAACTCGAGAAAAACCATGAGACTTCCCCCTCGCCGCGAGATGAGGCCCGATTCCCCTGCACTGCGTGCAGAGCATATCCGTGTTCCACATCAAACGTGAAAGGAGCCTTTATTTCCTTGATGGGACTCCAGTGAAAAACCAAGATCACTGTCTCAAGTCTAGAGGGATCCTGAAGTCACTGGAACAACACGAAAGGGCTCCGTGGACCACAAATCAACTCGAGATGAGAGCTTAGTCCCTGGCTTCGACTCAAGAGGAATACCAACTTTCCACAAGCACCTCAACAGGAGGCTTCTCTCAGCAACAGGTATGTGAGAGGGACCCTGAGTTTGTGGCCTCAAGTGGAATGGACACCGAGATGCTCTGACTCGAAGTAAGGCCGTATATCCCTGCAGTGATTGAATGCAGGCTTGTCTTGCATCTCCCAAGAAGAAGGGATGTCTTAATCCCCTGTGGAGACCACAGAGAAAGACCTAGTCCTCCGCCTCAAAGCGACCGGAGGCCTCACATCCTTTGAAAACTCGAGAGGTCCGCGGAGATCAATGCTTCCAAAGGAGACGATGCCTGACTCATCTTGAAAATGGATAGGAGTCCCAGGATCCCTGTGGCACGTCGAATGGGACCCTGGGTCTCCCGCCTCACGTGGAGACGCGTCCCAATTACCATGCCAAGGCTCGAGGAGAATCCCGAGGTGTCCCTCACACCTAGGCAGGAGTCCTGACGTCGCTGAACAAACACGTGTCTGGAAGGGCCCTCCCCATCGTAACTCGAGAATATACCCCAGGTCCGGCCGCAACTCGAGGAAAACCATGAGACATCCCCCTTGCCGCGAGATGAGGCCCGATTCCCCTACACTGCGTGCAGAGCAATTCGGTGTTCCACATCAAACGTGAAAGGAGCCTTGATTTCCTTGATGGCACTCCAGAGAAAACCCAAGATAACTGTCTCAAGTTTAGAGGGATCCTGAGGTCACTGTAGCAACACAAAATGGCTCCGTGGACACCAAATCAACTCGAGATGAGAGCTTAGTCCCTGGCTTCGACTCAAGAGGAATACCAACTTTCCAAAAGCACCTCAAGAGGAGGCTTCTCTCAGCTACAGGTATGTGAGAGGGACCCTGAATTTGTGGCCTCAAGTGGAATGGACACTGAGATGCTCTGACTCGAAGTAAGGCCGGATATCCCTGCAGTGAATTGAATGCAGGCTCGTCTTGCATCTCCCAAGACGTCGGGATGTCTGAATCCCCTGTGGAGATAAAAGAGAAAGACTTACTCCACTGTCTCATCGCGACCGGAGGCCTCACATCCTTTGAAAACTCGAGAGGTCTGCGGAGATCAATGATTCCAAAGGAGACAATGCCTGACTCCTCTTGAAAATGGATAGGAGTCCCAGGATCTCTGTGGCACGTGGAAAGGGACCCTGGGTCTCCCGCCTCACTTGGAGACGCTTCCCAATTGCCATGCCAAGACTCAAGGAGAATCCCGAGGTGTCCCTCGCACCTAGGCAGGAGTCCTGACGTCGCTGAACAAACACGTGTCTGGAAGGGCCCTCCCCGTCGTAACTCGAGATTATACCCCAGGTTCCGCCCGCTACTCGAGAAAAACCATGAGACTTCCCCCTCGCCGCGAGATGATGCCCGATTCCTCTGTGCTGCGTGCAGAGCAATTCCGTGTTCCACATCAAACGTGATAGGAGCCTTGATTTCGTTGATGGCACTCCAGAGAAAACCCAAGATCACTGTCTCAAGTCTAGAGGGATCCTGAGGTCACTGGAGCAACAGGAAAGGGCTCCGTGGACCCCAAATAAACTCGAGGTGATAGCTTAGTCCCTGGCTTCGACTCACGAGGAATACCAACTTTCCACAAGCACCTCAAGAGGAGGCTTCTATCAGCTACAGGTATGTGAGAGGGACCCTGAGTTTGTGGCCTCAAGTGGAATGGACACCGAGATGCTCTGACTCGAAGTCAGGCCGGATATCCCTGCAGTGAATTGAATGCAGGCTCGTCTTGCATCTCCCAAGACGAAGGGATGTCTGAATCCCCTGTGGAGACCACAGAGAAAGACCTAGTTCTCCGCCTCATCGCGACCGGAGGCCTCACATCCTTTGAAAACTCGAGAGGTCCGCGGAGATCAATGCTTCCAAAGGAGACAATGCCTGACTCCTCTTTAAAATGGATAGGAGTCCCAGGATCCCTGTGGCACGTGGAAAGGGACCCTGGGTCACCCCCCTCACGTGGAGACGCGTCCCAATTGCCATGCCAAGACTCGAGGAGAATCCCGAGGTGTCCTTGGCACCTAGGCAGGAGTCCTGACGACGCTGAACAAACACGTGTCTGGAAGGGCCCTCCCCGTCGTAACTCGAGAATATACCCCAGGTTCCGGCCGCAACTCGAGAAAAACCATGAGACTTCCCCCTCGTCGCGAGATGAGGCCCGATTCCCCAGCACTGCGTGCAGAGCAATTCCATGTTCCACATCAAACGTGAAAGGAGCCTTGATTTCCTTGATGGCACTCCAGAGAAAACCCAAGATCACTGTCTCAACTGTAGAGGGATCCTGAGGTCACTGGAGCAACACGAAAGGGCTCCGTGGACCCCAAATCAACTCGAGATGAGAGCTTAGTCCCTGGCTTCGACTCAAGAGGAATACCAAGTTTCCACAAGCACCTCAAGAGGAGGCTTCTCTCAGCCACATGTATGTGAGAGGTACCCTGAGTTTGTGGCCTCAAGTGGAATGGACACCGAGATGCTCTGACTCGAAGTAAGGCCGGATATCCCTGCAGTGAGATGAATGCAAGCTCGTCTTGCATCTCCCAATACGAAGGGATGTCTGAATCCCATGTGGAGACCACAGAGAAAGACCTAGTTCTCCGCCTCATCGCGACCGGAGGCCTCACATCCTTTGAAAACTTCGAGAGGTCCGCGGAGATCAATGCTTCCAAAGGAGACGATGCCTGACTCCTCTTGAAAATGGTTAGGAGTCCCAGGATCTCTGTGCCACGTGGAAAGGGACTCTGGGGCTCCCGCCTCACCTGGAGACGCGTCGCAATTGCCATGCCAAGACTCGAGGAGAATCCCGAGGTGTCCCTCGCACCTAGGCAGGAGTCCTGACGTCGCTGAACAAACACGTGTCTGGAAGGGCCCTCCCCGTAGTAACTTGTGAATGTACCCCATGTTCCGGCCGCAACTCGAGAAAAACCATGAGACTTCCCCCTCGCCTTGAGATGAGGCCCGATTCCCCTGCACTGCGTGCAGAGCAATTCCGTGTTCCACATCAAACGTGAAAGGAGCCTTGATTTCCTTGATGGCACTCCAGGGAAAACCCACGTTCACTGTCTCAAGTCTAGAGGGATACTGAGGTCACTGGAGCAACATGAAAGGGCTCCGTGGACCCCAAATCAACTCGAGATGAGAGCTTAGTCCCTGGCTTCGACTCAAGAGGAATACCAACTTTCCACAAGCACCTCAAGAGGAGGCTTCTCTCAGCTACAGGTGTGTGAGAGGGACCCTTAGTTTGTTGCCTCAAGCGGAATGGACACCGAGATGCTCTGACTCGAAGTAAGGCCGGATATCCCTGCAGTGAATTGAATGCAGGCTCGTCTTGCATCTCCCAAGAAGAAGGGATGTCTGAATCCCCTGTGGAGACCACAGAGAAAGACCTAGTTCTCCGCCTCATCGCGACCGGAGGCCTCACATCCTTTGAAAACTCGAGAGGTCCGCGGAGATCAATGCTTCCAAAGGAGACGATGCCTGACTCCTCTTGAAAATGGATAGGAGTCCCAGGATCCCTGTGGCACGTGGAAAGGGACCCTGGGTCTCCAGCCTCACGTGGAGACGCGTCCCAATTGCCATGCCAAGACTCGAGGAGAATCCCGAGGTGTCCCTCGCACCTAGGCAGGAGTCCTGACGTCGCTGAACAAACACGTGTCTGGAAGGGCCCTCTCCGTCATAACTCGAGAATATACCCCAGGTTCCAGCCGCAACTCGAGAAAAACCATGAGACTTCCCACTCACAGCGAGATGAGGCCCGATTCCCCTGCACTGCGTGCAGAGCAATTCCGTGTTCCACATCAAACATGAAAGAAGACTTGATTTCCTTGATGGCACTCCAGAGAAAACCCAAGATTACTGTCTCAAGTCTAGAGGGATCCTGAGGTCACTGGAGCAACACGAAAGGGCTCCGTGGACCCCAAATCAACTCGAGATGAGAGCTTAGTCCCTGGCTTCGACTCAAGAGGAATACCAACTTTCCACAAGCACCCCAAGAGGAGGCTTCTCTCAGCTACAGGTATGTGAGAGGGACCCTGAGTTTGTGGCCTCAAGTGGAGTGGACTCCGAGATGCTCTGACTCGAAGTAAGGCCGGATATCCCTGCAGTGAATTGAATGCAGGCTCGTCTTGCATCTCCCAAGACGAGGGGATGTCTGAATATCCTGTGGAGACGACAGAGAAAGACCTAGATCTCCCCCTCATCGCGACCGGAGGCCTCACATCCTTTGAAAACTCGAGAGGTCCGCGGACATCAATGCTTCCAAAGGAGACGATGCCTGACTCCTCTTGAAAATGGATAGGAGTCCCAGGATCACTGTGGCACGTCGAAAGGGACCCTGTGTCTCCCGCCTCACGTGGAGATGCGTCCCCATTTCCATGCCAAGTCTCGAGGAGAATCCCGAGGTGTCCCTCGCACTTAGGCAGGAGTCCTGACGTCGCTGAACAAACACGTGTCTGGAAGGGCCCTCCCCGTCGTAACTCGAGAATATACCCCAGGTTCCGGCCACAACTCGAGAAAAACCATGAGAATTCCCCCTCGCCGCGAGATGAGGCCCGATTCCACTGCACTGCGTGCAGAGCAATTCCGTGTTCCACATCAAACGTGAAAGGAGCCTTGATATCCTTGATGGCACTCCAGAGAAAACCCAAGATCACTGTCTCAAGTCTAGAGGGATCCTGAGGTCATTGGAGCAAAACAAAAGGGCTCCGTGGACCCCAAATCAACTCGAGATGAGAGCTTAGTCCTTGGCTTCGACTCAAGAGGAATACCAACTTTCCACAAGCACCTCAAGAGGAGGCTTCTCTCAGCTACATGTATGTGAGAGGGACCCTGAGTTTGTCGCCTCAAGTGGAATGGACACCGAGATGCTCTGACTCGAAGTAAGGCCGGATATCCCTGCATTGAGATGAATGCAAGCTCGTCTTGCATCTCCCAAGACGAAGGGATGTCTTAATCCCCTGTGGAGGCCACAGAGAAAGACCTAGTCCTCAGCCTCATCGCGACCGGAGGCCTCACATCCTTTGAAAACTCGAGAGGTCCACGGAGATCAATGCTTCCAAAGGAGACGATACCTGACTCCTCTTGAAAATGGATAGGAGTGCCAGGATCACTGTGGCACGTGGAAAGGGACCCTGGGTCTCCCGCCTCACGTGGAGACGCGTCCCAATTGCCATGCCAAGACTCGAGGAGAATCCCGAAGGGTCCGTCGCACCTCGGCAGGAGTCCAGACGTCGCTGAACAAACACGTGTCTGGAAGGGCCCTCCCCGTCATAACTCGAGAATATACCCCAGGTTCCGGTCGCAACTCGAGAAAAACCATGAGACTTCCCCCTCGCCACGAGATGAGGCCCGATTCCCCTGCACTGCGTGCAGAGCAATTCCGTGTTCCACATCAAACGTGAAAGGAGCCTTGATTTCATTGATGGCACTCCAGAGAAAACCCAAGATCACTGTCTCAAGTCTAGAGGGATCCTGAGGTCACTTGAGCAACACGAAAGGGCTCTGTGGACCCCAAATGAACTCGAGATGAGAACTTAGTCTCTGGCTTCGACTCAAGGGGAATACCAACTTTCCACAAGCACCTTAAGAGGAGGCTTCTCTCAGCTACAGGTATGTGAGAGGGACCCTGAGTTTGTGGCCTCAAGTGGAATGGATACCGAGATGCTCTGACTTGAAGTAAGGCCGGATATCCCTGCAGTGAATTGAATGCAGGCTCGTCTTGCATCTCCCAAGATGAAGGGATGTCTGAATCCCCTGTGGAGACCACAGAGAAAGACCTAGTTGACCGCCTCATCGCGACCGGAGGCGTCACATCCTTTGAAAATTCGAGAGGTCCGCGGAGATCAATGCTTTCAAAGGAGACGATGCCTGACTCCTCTTGAAAATGGATAGGAGTCCCAGGATCCCTGTGGCACGTGGAAAGGGACCCTGGGTCTCCCGCCTCACGTGGAGACGCGTCCCAATTGCCATGCCAAGACTCGAGGAGAATCCCGAGGTGTCCCTCGCACCTAGGCAGGAGTCCTGACGTCGCTGAATAAACACATGTCTGGAAGGGCCCTCCCCGTCGTAACTCGAGAATATACCCCAGGTTCCGCCCGCTACTCGAGAAAAACCATGAGACTTCCCCCTCGCCGCGAGATGATGCCCGATTCCTCTGTGCTGCGTGCAGAGCAATTCCGTGTTCCACATCAAACGTGAAAGGAGCCTTGATTTCGTTGATGGCACTCCAGAGAAAACCCAAGATCACTGTCTCAAGTCTAGAGGGATCCTGAGGTCACTGGAGCAACACGAAAGGGCTCCGTGGACCCCAAATCAACTCGAGATGAGAGCTTAGTCCCTGGCTTCGACTCAAGAGGAATACCAACTATCCAAAAGCACCTCAAGAGGAGGCTTCTCTCAGCTACAGGTATGTGAGAGGGACCCTGAATTTGTGGCCTCAACTGGAATGGACACTGAGATGCTCTGACTCGAAGTAACGCCGCATATCCCTGCAGTGAATTGAATGCAGGCTCGTCTTGCATCTCCCAATACGACGGGATGTCTGAATCCCCTGTGGAGATAACAGAGAAAGACTTAGTCCTCTGTCTCATCGCGACCGGAGGCCTCAAATCCTTTGAAAACTGGAGAGGTCTGCGGAGATCAATGATTCCAAAGGAGACAATGCCTGACTCCTCTTGAAAATGGATAGGAGTCCCAGGATCCCTGTGGCACGTGGAAAGGGACACTGGGTCTCCCGCCTCACGTGGAGACGCTTCCCAATTGCCATGCCAAGACTCAAGGAGAATTTCGAGGTGTCCCTCGAACCTAGGCAGGAGTCCTGACGTCGCTAAACAAACACGTGTCTGGAAGGGCCCTCCCCGTCGTAACTCGAGATTATACCCCAGGTTCCGGCCGCAACTCGAGAAAAACCATGAGACTTCCCCCTCGCCGCGAGACGAGGCCCAATTCCCCTGCCCTGCGTGCAGAGCAATTCCGTATTCCACATCAAAAGTGAAAGGAGCCTTGATTTCCTTAATGGCACTCCAGAGAAAAACCAAGATCACTGTCTCAAGTCTAGAGGGATCCTGAGGTCACTGTACCAACACGAAAGGGCTCCGTGGACCCCAAATCTACTCGAGATGAGAGCTTAGTCCCTGGCTTCGACTCAAGAGGAATACCAACTTTCCACAAGCACCTCATGAGGAATCTTCTCTCAGCTACAGGTATGTGAGAGGGCTCCTCAGTTTGTGGCCTCAAGTGGAATGGACACCGAGATGCTCTGACTCGAAGTAAGGCCGGATATCCCTGCAGTGATTTGAAAACAGGCTCGTCTTGCATCTCCCAAGACGAAGGGATGTCTGAATACCCTGTGGAGACCACAGAGAAAGACCTAGTTCTCCGCCTCATCGCGAGCAGAGGCCTCACATCCTTTGAAAACTCGAGAGGTCCGCGGAGATCAATGCTTCCAAAGGAGACGATGCCTGACTCCTCTTGAAAATGGATAGGAGTCCCAGGATCCCTGTGGCACGTGGAAAGGGAACCTGGGTCTCCCGCCTCACGTGGACACGCGTCCCAATTGCCATGCCAAGACTCGAGGAGAATCCCAAGGTGTCCCTCGCACCTAGGCAGGAGTCCTGACGTCGATGAACAAACACGTGTCTGGAAGGGCCCTCCCCGTCGTAACTCGAGAATATACCCCAGGTTCCGGCCGCAACTCGAGAGAAACCATGAGACTTCCCCCTCGCCGCGAGATGAGGACCGATTCCCCTGCCCTGCGTGCAGAGCAATTCCGTATTCCACATCAAAAGTGAAAGGAGCCTTGATTTCCTTGATGGCACTCCAGAGAAAACCCAAGATCACTGTCTCAAGTCTAGAGGGATCCTGAGGTAACTGGAGCAACACGAAAGGGCTCCGTGGACCCCAAATCAACTCGAGATGAGAGCTTAGTCCCTGGCTTCGACTCAAGAGGAATACCAACTTTCCACAAGCACCTCAAGAGGAGGATTCTCTCAGCTACAGGTAAGTGAGAGGGACCCTGAGTTTGTGGCCTCAAGTGGAATGGACACCAAGATGCTCTGACTCGAAGTAAGGCCAGATATCCCTGCAGTGAATTGAATGCAGGCACATCTTGCATCTCCCAAGACGAAGGGATGTCTGAATCCCCTGTGGAGACCACAGAGAAAGACCTAATTCTCCGCCTCATCGCAAGCGGAGGCCTCACATCCTTTGAAAACTCGAGAGGTCCGCGGAGATCAATGCTTCCAAAGGAGACGATGCCTGACTCCTCTTGAAAATGGATAGGAGTCCCAGGATCCCTGTGGCACATGGAAAGGGACCCTGGGTCTCCCGCCTCACGTGGAGACGCGTCCCAATTGCCATGCCAAGACTCGAGGGGAATCCCAAGGTGTCCCTCGCACCTAGGCAGGAGTCCTGACGTCGCTGAACAAACACGTGTCTGGAAGGGCCCTCCCCGTCGTAACTCGAGAATATACCCTAGGTTCCGGCCGCAACTCGAGAAAAACCATGAGACTTCCTCCTCGCCGCGACATGAGGCCCGATTCCCCTGCACTGCGTGCAGAGCAATTCTGTGTTCCACATCAAACGTGAAAGGAGCCTTGATTTCCTTGATGGCACTCCAGAGAGAACCCAAGATCACTGTCTCAAGTCTAGAGGGATCCTGAGGTCACTGTACCAACAAGAAAGGGCTCCGTGGACCCCAAATCTACTCGAGATGAGAGCTTAGTCCCTGGCTTCGACTCAAGAGGAATACCAACTTTCCACAAGCACCTCAAGAGGAATCTTCTCTCAGTTACAGGTATGTGAGAGGGCCCCTCAGTTTGTGGCCTCAAGTGGAATGGACACCGAGATGCTCTGACTCGAAGTAAGGCCGGATATCCCTGCAGTGAATTGAATGCAGGATCGTCTTGCATCTCCCAAGACGAAGGGATGTCTGAATACCCTGTGGAGACCACAGAGAAAGACCTAGTTCTCCGCCTCATCGCGAGCAGAGGCCTCACATCCTTTGAAAACTCGAGAGGTCCGCGGAGATCAATGCTTCCAAAGGAGACGATGCCTGACTCCTCTTGAAAATGGATAGGAGTCCCAGGATCCCTGGGGCACGTGGGAAGGGAACCTGGGTCTCCCGCCTCACGTGGAGACGCGTCCCAATTGCCATGCCAAGACTCGAGGAGAATCCCGAGGTGTCCCTCGCACCTAGGCAGGAGTCCTGACGTCGCTGAACAAACACGTGTCTGGAAGGGCCCTCTCCGTCGTAACTCGAGAATATACCCCAGGTTCCACCCGCTACTCGAGAAAAACCATGAGACTACCCCCTCGCCGCGAGATGATGCCCGATTCCTCTGTGCTGCGTGCAGAGCAATTCCGTGTTCCACATCAAACGTGATAGGAGCCTTGATTTCGTTGATCGCACTCCAGAGAAAACCCAAGATCACTGTCTCAAGTCTAGAGGGATCCTGAGGACACTGGAGCAACACGAAAGGGCTCCGTGGACCCCAAATCAACTCGAGATGATAGCTTAGTCCCTGGCTTCGACTCACGAGGAATACCAACTTTCCACAAGCACCTCAAGAGGAGGCTTCTATCAGCTACAGGTATGTGAGAGGGACCCTGAGTTTGTGGCCTCAAGTGGAATGGACACCGAGATGCTCTGACTCGAAGTCAGGCCGGATATCCCTGCAGTGAATTGAATGCAGGATCGTCTTGCATCTCCCAAGTCGAAGGGATGTCTGAAGCCCCTGTGGAGACCACAGAGAAAGACCTAGTTCTCCGCCTCATCGCGACCGGAGGCCTCACATCCTTTGAAAACTCGAGAGGTCCGCGGATATCAATGCTTCCAAAGGAGACGATGCCTGACTCCTCTTGAAAATGGAATGGAGTCCCTGGATCCCTGTGGCACGTGGAAAGGGACCCTGGGTCTCCCGCCTCACGTGGAGACGCGTCCCAATTGCCATGCCAAGACTCGAGGAGAATCCCGAGGTGTCCCTCGCACCTAGGCAGGAGTCCTGACGTCGCTGAACAAACACGTGTCTGGAAGGGCCCTCCCCGTCGTAACTCGAGAATATACCCCAGGTTCCGGCCGAAACTCGAGAAAAACCATGAGACTTCCCCCTCGCCGTGAGATGAGGCCTGATTCCCCTGCATTGCTTGCAGTGCAATTCCGTGTTCCACATCAAACGTGAAAGGAGCCTTGATTTCCTTGATGGCACTCCAGAGAAAACCCAAGATCACTGTCTCAAGTCTAGAGGGATCCTGAGGTCACTGTACCAACACGAAAGGGCTCCGTGGACCCCAAATCAACTCGAGATGAGAGCTTAGTCCCTGGCTTCGACTCAAGAGAAATACCAACTTTCCACAAGCACCTCAAGAGGAGGCTTCTCTCAGCTACAGGTATGTGACAGGGACCCTGAATTTGTGGCCTCAAGTGTAATGGACACCGAGATGTTCTGACTCGAAGTAAGGCGGATATCCCTGCAGTGAATTGAATGCAGGCTCGTCTTGCATCTCCCAAGATGAAGGGATGTCTGAATCCCCTGTGGAGACGACAGAGAAAGAACTAGTCCTCCGCCTCATCGCGACCGGAGGCCTCACATCCTTTGAAAACTCGAGAGGTCTGCGGAGATCAATGCTTCCAAAGGAGCCGATGCCTGCCTCCTCTTGAAAATGGATCGAAGTCCCAGGATCACTGTGGCACGTGGAAAGGGACCCTAGGTCTCCCGCCGCACGTGGAGACGCGTCCCAATTGCCATGCCAAGACTCGAGGAGAATCCCGAGGTGTCCCTCGCACCTAGGCAGGAGCCCTGACGTCGATGAACAAACACGTGTCTGGAAGTGCCCTCCATGTCGTAACTCGAGAATATACCCCAGTTACCGGCCGCAGCTCGAGAGAAACCATGAGACTTCCCCTTCGCGGCGAGATGAGGAATGATTCCCCTGCCCTGCGTGCAGAGCAATTCCGTATTCCACCTCAAAAGTGAAAGGAGCCTTGATTTCCTTGATGGCACTCCAGAGAAAACCCAAGATCACTGTCTCAACTCTAGAGGGATCCTGAGGTCACTGGAGCAACACGAAAGGGCTCCGTGGACCCCAAATCAACTCGAGATGAGAGCTTAGTCCCTGGCTTCGACTCAAGAGGAATACCAACTTTCCACAAGCACCTCAAGAGGAGGCTTCTCTCAGCTACAGGTATGTGACAGGGACCCTGAATTTGTGGCCTCAAGTGTAATGGACACCGAGATGTTCTGACTCGAAGTAAGGCCGGATATCCCTGCAGTGAATTGAATGCAGGCTCGTCTTGCATCTCCCAAGATGAAGGGATGTCTGAATCCCCTGTGGAGACGACAGAGAAAGAACTAGTCTTCCGCCTCATCGCGACCGGAGGCCTCACATCCTTTGAAAACTCGAGAGGTCTGCGGAGATCAATGCTTCCAAAGGAGACGATGCCTGCCTCCTCTTGAAAATGGATTGAAGTCCCAGGATCACTGTGGCACGTGGAAAGGGACCCTGGGTCTCCCGCCTCACGTGGAGACGCGTCCCAATTGCCATGCCAAGACTCGAGGAGAATCCCGAGGTGTCCCTCGCACCTAGGCAGGAATCCTGCCGTCGCGGAACAAACACGTGTCTGGAAGGGCCCTCCCCGTCGTAACTCGAGAATATACCCCAGGTTCCGGCCGCAACTCGAGAAAAACCATGAGATTTCCCCCTCGCCGCGAGATGAGGCACGATTCCCCTGCACTGCGTGCAGAGCAATTCCGTGTTCCACATCAAAAGTGAAAGGAGCCTTGATTTCCTTGCTGGCACTCCAGAGAAAACCCAAGATTACTGTCTCAAGTCTAGAGGGATCCTGAGGTCACTGGAGCAACACGAAAGGGCTCCGTGGACCCCAAATCAACTCGAGGTGAGACCTTAGTCCCTGGTTTCGACTCAAGACGAATACCAACTTTCCACAAGCACCTCAAGAGGAGGATTCTCTCAGCTACAGGTAAGTGAGAGGGACCCTGAGTTTGTGGCCTCAAGTGGAATGGACACCGAGATGCTCTGACTCGAAGTAAGGCCAGATATCCCTGCAGTGAATTGAATGCAGGCACGGCTTGCATTTCCCAAGACGAAGGGATGTCTGAATCCCCTGTGGAGACCACAGAGAAAGACCTAATTCTCCGCCTCATCGCGAGCGGAGGCCTCACATTCTTTGAAAACTCGAGAGGTCCGCGGAGATCAATGCTTCCAAAGGAGACGATGCCTGACTCCTCTTGAAAATGGATAGGAGTCCCAGGATCCCTGTGGCACGTGGAAAGGGAACCTGGGTCTCCCGCCTCATGTGGAGATGCGTCCCAATTGCCATGCCAAGACTCGAGGGGAATCCCGAGGTGTCCCTCGCACCTAGGCAGGAGTCCTGACGTCGCTGAACAAACACGTGTCTGGAAGGGCCCTCCCCATCGTAACTCGAGAATATACCCTAGGTTCCGGCCGCAACTCGAGAAAAACCATGAGACTTCCCCCTCGCTGCGACATGAGGCCCGATTCCCCTGCACTGCGTGCAGAGCAATTCCGTGTTCCACATCAAACGTGAAAGGAGCCTTGATTTCCTTGATGGCATTCCAAAGAAAACCCAAGATCACTGTATCAAGTCTAGAGGGATCCTGAGGTCACTGTACCA
Source organism: Dama dama (assembly GCF_033118175.1). Taxonomy (NCBI): domain Eukaryota; kingdom Metazoa; phylum Chordata; class Mammalia; order Artiodactyla; family Cervidae; genus Dama; species Dama dama. Next base: position 44,789,553 of record NC_083696.1, read on the forward strand.
ACACGAAAGGGCTCCGTGGACCCCAAATCAACTCGAGATGAGAGCTTAGTCCCTGGCTTCGACTCAAGAGGAATACCAACTTTCCACAAGCACCTCAAGAGGAGGCTTCTCTCAGCTACAGGTATGTGACAGGGACCCTGAATTTGTGGCCTCAAGTGTAATGGACACCGAGATGTTCTGACTCGAAGTAAGGCGGATATCCCTGCAGTGAATTGAATGCAGGCTCGTCTTGCATCTCCCAAGATGAAGGGATGTCTGAATCCCCTGTGGAGACGACAGAGAAAGAACTAGTCCTCCGCCTCATCGCGACCGGAGGCCTCACATCCTTTGAAAACTCGAGAGGTCTGCGGAGATCAATGCTTCCAAAGGAGACGATGCCTGCCTCCTCTTGACAATGGATAGAAGGCCCAGGATCACTGTGGCACGTGGAAAGGGACCCTGGGTCTCCCGCCTCACGTGGAGACGCGTCCCAATTGCCATGCCAAGACTCGAGGAGAATCCCGAGTTGTCCCTCGCACCTAGGCAGGAATCCTGACGTCGCGGAACAAACACGTGTCTGGAAGGGCCCTCCCCGTCGTAACTCGAGAATATACCCCAGGTTCTGGCCGCAACTCGAGAAAAACCATGAGATTTCCCCCTCGCCGCGAGATGAGGCCTGATTCCCCTGGGCTGCGTGCAGAGGAATTCCGTGTTCCACATCAAACGTGATAGGAGCCTTGATTTCCTTGATGGCACTCCAGAGAAAACCCAAGATCACTGTCTCAAGTCTAGAGGGATCCTGAGGTCACTGTAGCAACACGAAAGGGCTCCGTGGACCCCAAATCAACTCGAGATGAGAGCTTTGTCCCTGGCTTCGACTCAAGAGGAATACCAACTTTCCACAAGCACCTCAAGAGGAGGCTTCTCTCAGCTACAGGTATGTCAGAGGGACCCTGAGTTTGTGGCCTCAAGTGGAATGGACACCGAGATGCTCTGACTCGAAGTAAGGCCGGATATCCCTGCAGTGAATTGAATGCAGGCTCGTCTTGCATCTCCCAAGACGAAGGGTTGTCTGAATCCCCTGTGGAGCCCACAGAGAAAGACCTAGTCCTCCGCCTCAACGCGACCGGAGCCCTCACATCCTTTGAAAACTCGAGAAGTCTGCGGAGATTAATACTTCCGAAGGAGACGATGCCTGACTCCTCTTGAAAATGGATAGGAGTCCCAGGATTCCTGTGGCACGTGGAAAGGGACCCAGGGTCTCCCGCCTCACGTGGAGACGCGTCCCAATTGCCATGCCAAGACTAGAGGAGAATCCCGAGGTTTCCCTCGCACCTAGGCAGGAGTCCTTACGTCGCTGAACAAACACTTGTCTGGAAGGGCCCTCCCCGTTGTAACTCGAGAATATACCCCAGTTTCCGGCCGCAACTCGAGAAAAACCATGAGATTTCCCCCTCGCCGCGAGTTGAGGCCCGATTCCCCTGCACTGCGTGCAGAGCAATTCCGTATTCCACATCAAAAATGAAAGGAGCCTTGATTTCCTTGATGGCACTCCAGAGAATACCCAAGATCACTGTCTCAAGTCTAGAGGGATCCTGAGGTCACTGGAGCAACACGAAAGGGCTCCGTGGACCCCAAATCAACTCGAGATGAGAGCTTAGTCCCTGGCTTAGACTCAAGAGGAATACAAACTTTCCACAAGCACCTCAAGAGGAGGCTTCTCTCAGCTACAGGTATGTGAGAGGAACCCTGAGTTTGTGGCCTCAAGTGGAATGGACACCGAGATGCTCTGACTCAAAGTCAGGCCGGATATCCCTGCAGTGAATTGAATGCAGGCTCGTCTTGCATCTCCCAAGACGAAGGGATGTCTGAATCCCCTGTGGAGACCACAGAGAAAGACCTAGTCCTCCGCCTCATCGTGACCGGAGGCCTCACATCCTTTGAAAACTCGAGAGGTCTGCAGACATCAATGCTTCCAAAGGAGACGATGCCTGACGCCTCTTGAAAATGGATAGGAGTCCCAGGATCCCTGTGGCACGTGGAAAGAGACCCTGGGTCTCCCGCCTCACGTGAAGACGCGTCCCAATTGCCAGTCCAAGACTTGAGGAGAATCCCGAGGTGTCCCTCACACCTAGGCAGGAGTCCTGACGTCGCTGAACAAACACGTGTCTGGAAGGGCCCTCCCCGTCGTAACTCGAGAATATACCCCAGGTTCCGCCCGCTACTCGAGAAAAACCATGAGAATTCCCCCTCGCCGCGAGATGAGGCCCGATTCCCCTGCACCGCGTACAGAGCAATTCCGTATTCCACATCAAAAATGAAAGGAGCCTTGATTTCCTTGATGGCACTCCAGAGAAAACCCAAGATCACTGTCTCAAATCTAGAGGGATCCTGAGGTCACTGGAGCAACACGAAAGGGCTTCGTGGACCCCAAATCAACTCGAGATGAGAGCTTAGTCCCTGGCTTCGACTCAAGAGGAATACCAACTTTCCACAAGCACCTCAAGAGGAGGCTTCTCTCAGCTACAGGTATGTCAGAGGGACCCTGAGTTTGTGGCCTCAAGTGGAATGGACACCGAGATGCTCTGACTCGAAGTAAGGCCGGATATCCCTGCAGTGAATTGAATGCAGGCTCGTCTTGCATCTCCCAAGACGAAGGGTTGTCTGAATCCCCTGTGGAGCCCACAGAGAAAGACCTAGTCCTCCGCCTCAAAGCGACCGGAGGCCTCACATCCTTTGAAAACTCGAGAGGTCCGCGGAGATCAATACTTCCGAAGGAGACGATGCCTGACTCCTCTTGAAAATGGATAGGAGTCCCAGCATCCCTGTGGCACGTGGAAAGGGACCCTGGTTCTCCCGCCTCACGTGGAGACGCGTCCCAATTGCCATGCCAAGACTCGAGGAGAATCCCGAGGTGTCCCTCGCACCTAGGCAGGAGTCCTGACGTCGCTGAACAAACACGTGTCTGGAAGGGCCCTCCCCGTCGTAACTCGAGAATATACCCCAGGTTCCGGCCGCAACTCGGGAAAAACCATGAGATTTCCCCCTCGCCACGAGTTGAGGCCCGATTCCCCTGCACTGCGTGCAGAGCAATTCCGTGTTCCACTTCAAACGTGAAAGGAGCCTTGACTTCCTTGATGGCACTCCAGAGAAAACCCAAGATCACTGTCTCAAGTCTAGAGGGATCCTGAGTTCACTGGAGCAACACGAAAGGGCTCCGTGGACCCCAAATCAACTCGAGATGAGAGCTTAGTCCCTGGCTTCGACTCAAGAGGAATACCAACTTTCCACAAGCACCTCAAGAGGAATCTTCTCTCAGCTACAGGTATGTGAGAGGGCTCCTCAGTTTGTGGCCTCAAGTGGAATGGACACCGAGATGCTCTGACTCGAAGTAAGGCCGGATATCCCTGCAGTGATTTGAAAACAGGCTCGTCTTGCATCTCCCAAGACGAAGGGATGTCTGAATACCCTGTGGAGACAACAGAGAAAGACCTAGTTCTCCGCCTCATCGCGAGCAGAGGCCTCACATCCTTTGAAAACTCGAGAGGTCCGCGGAGATCAATGCTTCCAAAGGAGACGATGCCTGACTCCTCTTGAAAATGGATAGGAGTCCCAGGATCCCTGTGGCACGTGGAAAGGGAACCTGGGTCTCCCGCCTCACGTGGAGACGCGTCCCAATTGCCATGCCAAGACTCGAGGAGAATCCCGAGGTGTCCCTCGCACCTAGGCAGGAGTCCTGACGTCGCTGAACAAACACGTGTCTGGAAGGGCCCTCCCCGTCGTAACTCGAGAATATACCCCAGGTTCCGCCCGCTACTCGAGAAAAACCATGAGACTTCCCCCTCGCCGCGAGATGATGCCCGATTCCTCTGTGCTGCGTGCAGAGCAATTCCGTGTTCCACATCAAACGTGATAGGAGCCTTGATTTCGTTGATGGCACTCCAGAGAAAACCCAAGATCACTGTCTCAAGTCTAGAGGGATCCTGAGGTGACTGGAGCAACGCGAAAGGGCTCCGTGGACCCCAAATCAACTCGAGATGAGAACTTAGTCCCTGGCTTCGACTCACGAGGAATACCAACTTTCCACAAGCACCTCAAGAGGAGGCTTCTATCAGCTACAGGTATGTGAGAGGGACCCTGAGTTTGTGGCCTCAAGTGGAATGGACACCGAGATGCTCTGACTCGAAGTCAGGCCGGATATCCCTGCAGTGAATTGAATGCAGGCTCGTCTTGCATCTCCCAAGACGAAGGGATGTCTGAATCCCCTGTGGAGACCACAGAGAAAGACCTAGTTCTCCGCCTCATCGCGAGCAGAGGCCTCACATCCTTTGAAAACTCGAGAGGTCCGCGGAGATCAATGCTTCCAAAGGAGACGATGCCTGACTCCTCTTGAAAATGGATAGGAGTCCCAGGATCCCTGTGGCACGTGGAAAGGGAACCTGGGTCTCCCGCCTCACGTGGAGACGCGTCCAAATTGCCATGCCAAGACTCGAGGAGAATCCCGACGTGTCCCTCGCACCTAGGCAGGAGTCCTGACGTCGCTGAACAAACACGTGTCTGGAAGGGCCCTCCCCGTCGTAACTCGAGAATACACCCCATGTTCCGGCCGCAACTCGAGAAAAACAATGAGACTTCGCCCTCGCCGCGAGATGAGGCCCGATTCCCCTGCACTGCATGCAGAGCAATTCCGTGTTCCACATCAAACGTGAAAGGAGACTTGATTTCCTTGATGGCACTCCAGAGAAAACCCAAGATCACTGTCTCAAGTCTAGAGGGATCCTGAGGTGACTGGAGCAACGCGAAAGGGCTCCGTGGACCCCAAATCAACTCGAGATGAGAGCTTAGTCCCTGGCTTCGACTCAAGGGGAATACCAAGTTTCCACAAGCACCTCAAGAGGAGGCTTCTCTCAGCCACATGTATGTGAGAGGTACCCTGAGTTTGTGGCCTCAAGTGGAATGGACACCGAGATGCTCTGACTCGAAGTAAGGCCGGATATCCCTGCAGTGAGATGAATGCAAGCTCATCTTGCATCTCCCAATACGAAGGGATGTCTGAATCCCCTGTGGAGACCACAGAGAAAGACCTAGTTCTCGGCCTCATCGCGACCGGAGGCCTCACATCCTTTGAAAATTCAAGAGGTCCCCAGAGATCAATGATTCCCAAGGAGACGATGCCTGACTCTTCTTGAAAATGGATAGGAGTCCCAGGATCTCTGTGCCACGTGGAAAGGGACTCTGGGGCTCCCGCCTCACCTGGAGACGCGTCGCAATTGCCATGCCAAGACTCGAGGAGAATCCCGAGGTGTCCCTCGCACCTAGGCAGGAGTCCTGACGTCGCTGAACAAACACGTGTCTGGAAGGGCCCTCCCCGTAGTAACTTGTGAATGTACCCCATGTTCCGGCCGCAACTCGAGAAAAATCATGAGACTTCCCCCTCGCCTTGAGATGAGGCCCGATTCCCCTGCACTGCGTGCAGAGCAATTCCGTGTTCCACATCAAACTTGAAAGGAGGCTTGATTTCCTTGATGGCACTCCAAAGAAAACCCAAGATCACTGTCTCAAGTCTAGAGGGATCCTGAGGTCACTGGAGCAACAAGAAAGGGTTCAGTGGACCCCAAATCAACTCGAGATGAGAGCTTAGTCCCTGGCTTCGACTCAAGAGGAATACCAACTTTCCACAAGCACCTCAAGAGGAATCTTCTCTCAGCTACAGGTATGTGAGAGGGCCCCTCAGTTTGTGGCCTCAAGTGGAATGGACACCGAGATGCTCTGACTCGAAGTAAGGCCGGATATCCCTGCAGTGAATTGAATGCAGGCTCGTCTTGCATCTCCCAAGACGAAGGGATGTCTGAATACCCTGTGGAGACCACAGAGAAAGACCTAGTTCTCCGCCTCATCGCGAGCAGAGGCCTCACATCCTTTGAAAACTCGAGAGGTCCGCGGAGATCAATGCTTCCAAAGGAGACGATGCCTGACTTCTCTTGAAAATGGATAGGAGTCCCAGGATCCCTGTGGCACGTGGAAAGGGAACCTGGGTCTCCCGCCTCACGTGGAGACGCGTCCCAATTGCCATGCCAAGACTCGAGGAGAATCCCGAGGTGTCCCTCGCACCTAGGCAGGAGTCCTGACGTCGCTGAACAAACACGTGTCTGGAAGGGCCCTCCCCGTCGTAACTCGAGAATATACCCCAGGTTCCGCCCGCTACTCGAGAAAAACCATGAGACTTCCCCCTCGCCGCGAGATGATGCCCGATTCCTCTGTGCTGCGTGCAGAGCAATTCCGTGTTCCACATCAAACGTGATAGGAGCCTTGATTTCGTTGATGGCACTCCAGAGAAAACCCAAGATCACTGTCTCAAGTCTAGAGGGATCCTGAGGTCACTGGAGCAACAGGAAAGGGCTCCGTGGACCCCAAATCAACTCGAGGTGATAGCTTAGTCCCTGGCTTCGACTCACGAGGAATACCAACTTTCCACAAGCACCTCAAGAGGAGGCTTCTATCAGCTACAGGTATGTGAGAGGGACCCTGAGTTTGTGGCCTCAAGTGGAATGGACACCGAGATGCTCTGACTCGAAGTCAGGCCGGATATCCCTGCAGTGAATTGAATGCAGGCTCGTCTTGCATCTCCCAAGACGAAGGGATGTCTGAATCCCCTGTGGAGACCACAGAGAAAGACCTAGTTCTCCGCCTCATCGCGACCGGAGGCCTCACATCCTTTGAAAACTCGAGAGGTCCGCGGAGATCAATGCTTCCAAAGGAGACAATGCCTGACTCCTCTTTAAAATGGATAGGAGTCCCAGGATCCCTGTGGCACGTGGAAAGGGACCCTGGGTCACCCCCCTCACGTGGAGACGCGTCCCAATTGCCATGCCAAGACTCGAGGAGAATCCCGAGGTGTCCTTGGCACCTAGGCAGGAGTCCTGACGACGCTGAACAAACACGTGTCTGGAAGGGCCCTCCCCGTCGTAACTCGAGAATATACCCCAGGTTCCGGCCGCAACTCGAGAAAAACCATGAGACTTCCCCCTCGTCGCGAGATGAGGCCCGATTCCCCAGCACTGCGTGCAGAGCAATTCCATGTTCCACATCAAACGTGAAAGGAGCCTTGATTTCCTTGATGGCACTCCAGAGAAAACCCAAGATCACTGTCTCAAGTCTAGAGGGATCCTGAGGTCACTGGAGCAACACGAAAGGGCTCCGTGGACCCCAAATCAACTCGAGATGAGAGCTTAGTCCCTGGCTTCGACTCAAGAGGAATACCAAGTTTCCACAAGCACCTCAAGAGGAGGCTTCTCTCAGCCACATGTATGTGAGAGGTACCCTGAGTTTGTGGTCTCAAGTGGAATGGACACCGAGATGCTCTGACTCGAATTAAGGCCGGATATCCCTGCAGTGAGATGAATGCAAGCTCGTCTTGCATCTCCCAATACGAAGGGATGTCTGAATCCCATGTGGAGACCACAGAGAAAGACCTAGTTCTCCGCCTCATCGCGACCGGAGGCCTCACATCCTTTGAAAACTCGAGAGGTCCGCGGAGATCAATGCTTCCAAAGGAGACGATGCCTGACTCCTCTTGAAAATGGTTAGGAGTCCCAGGATCCCTGTCCACATGGAAGGCGACCCTGGGTCTCCCGCCTCACGTGGAGACGCGTCCCAATTGCCATGCCAAGTCTCGAGGAGAATCCCGAGGTGTCCCTCGCATCTAGGCAGGAGTCCTGACTTCGCTGAACAAACACGTGTCTGGAAGGGCCCTCCCCGTCGTAACTCGAGAATATACCCCAGGTTCCGGCCGCAACACGAGAAAAACCATGAGACTTCCCCCTCGCCGCGAGATGAGGCCCGATTCCCCTGCACTGCGTGCAGAGCAATTCCGTGTTCCACATCAAACGTGAAAGGAGCCTTTATTTCCTTGATGGGACTCCAGTGAAAAACCAAGATCACTGTCTCAAGTCTAGAGGGATCCTGAGGTCACTGGAACAACACGAAAGGGCTCCGTGGACCCCTAATCAACTCGAGATGAGAGCTTAGTCCCTGGCTTCGACTCAAGAGGAATACCAACTTTTCACAAGCACCTCAAGAGGAAGCTTCTCTCAGCTACAGGTATGTGAGAGGGACCCTGAGTTTGTGGCCACAAGTGGAAAGGACACCAAGATGCTCTGACTCGAAGTAAGCCCGGATATCCCTGCAGTGAATTCAATGCAGGCTCGTCTTGCATCTCCCAAGACGAAGGGATGTCTGAATCCCCTGTGGAGACGACAGAGAAAGACCAAGACCTCAGCCTCATCGCGACCGGAGGCCTCACATCCTATGAGAACTTGAGAGGTGTGCGGAGATCAATGCTTCCAAAGGAGACGATGCCTGACTCCTCTTGAAAATGGATAGGAGTCCCAGGATCCCTGTGGCACGTGGAAAGGCACCCTGGGTCTCCCGCCTCACGTGGAGACGCGTCCCAATTGCCATGCCAAGACTCGAGGAGAATCCCGAGGTGTCCCTCGCACCTAGGCAGGAGTCCTGATGTCGCTGAACAAACACGTGTCTGGAAGGGCCCTCCCCGTCGTAACTCGAGAATATACTCCAGGTTCCGGCCACAACTCGAGAAAAACCATGAGACTTCACCTTCGCCGCGAAATGAGCCCCAATTCGCCTTCATGCGTGCAGAGCAATTCCGTGTTCCACATCAAACGTGAAAGGAGCCTTGATTTCCTTGGTGGCACTGCAGAGAAAACCCAAGATCACTGTCTCAAGTCTAGAGGGATCCTGAGGTCACTGGAGCAACATGAAAGGGCTCCGTGGACCCCAAATCAACTCGAGATGAGAGCTTAGTCCCTGGCTTCGACTCAAGAGGAACCCCAACTTTCCACAAGCACCTCAAGAGGAGGCTTCTCTCAGCTTCAGGTATGTGAGAGGGACCCTGAGTTTGTGGCCTCAAGTGGAATGGACACGGAGATACTCTGACTCGAAGTAAGGCAGGATATCCCTGCAGTGAAGTGAATGCAGGCTCTTCTTGCATCTCCGAAGATGAAGGGATGTCTGAATCCCCTGTGCAGAACACAGAGAAATACCGAGTTCTCCGCCTCATCGCGACCGGAGGCCTCACATCCTTTGAAAACTCGAGAGGTCCGCGGAGATCAATGCTTTCAAAGGAGACGATGCCTGACTCCTCTTGAAAATGGATAGGAGTCCCAGGATCCCTGTGGCACGTGGAAAGGGACCCTGGGTCTCCCGCCTCACGTGGAAACGCGTCCCAATTACCATGCAAAGACTCGAGGAGAATCCCGAGGTGTCCCTCGCACCTAGGCAGGATTCCTGACGTTGCTGAACAAACACGTGTCTGGAAGGGCCCTCCCCGTCGAAACTCGAGAATATACCCCAGGTTCCGACCGCAACTGGATAAAAACCATGAGACTTCCCCCTCGCCGCTGGATGAGGCCCGATTCCCCTGCACTGCGTGCAGAGCAATTCCGTGTTCCACATCAAACGTGAAAGGAGCCTTGAATTCCTTGATGGCACTCCAGAGAAAACCCAAGATCACTGTGTCAAGTCTGGAGGGATCCTGAGGTCACTGGAGCAAAACGAAAGGGCTCCGTGGACCCCAAATCAACTCGAGATGAGAGCTTAGTCCCTGGCTTCGACTCAAGAGGAATACCAACTTTCCACAAGCACCTGAAGAGGAGGCTTCTCGCAGCCACAGGTATGTGAGAGGGACCCTGAGTTTGTGGCCTCAAGTGGAATGGACACCGAGATGCTCTGACTCGAAGTAAGGCCGGATATCCCTGCAGTGAATTGAATGCAGGCTCGTCTTGCATCTCCCAAGACGAAGGGATGTCTGAATCCCCTGTGGAGACGACAGAGAAAGACCTAGTCCTCCGCCTCATCGAGACGGGAGGCATCACATCCTTTGAAAACTTGAGAGGTCTTCGGAGATCAATGCTTCCAAAGGAGATGATGCCTGACTCTTCTTGAAAAGCATAGGAGTCCCAGGATCCCTGTGGCACGTGGAAAGGGACACTGGGTCTCCCGCCTCACGTGGAGACGCATCCCCATTGCCATGCCAAGACTCGAGGAGAATCCCGAGGTGTCCCTCGCACCTAGGCAGGAGTCCTGACGTCGCTGAACAAACACGTGTCTGGAAGGGCCCTCCCCGTCCTAACTCGAGAATATACCCCAGGTTCTGGCCGCAACTCGAGAAAAACCATGAGACTTCCCCCTCGCCGCGAGATGAGGCCCGATTCCCCTGCACTGCGTGCAGAGCTATTCCGAGTTCCACATCAAACGTGAAAGGAGCCTTGATTTCCTTGATGGCATTCCAGAGAAACCCCAAGATCACTGTCTCAAGTCTAGAGGGATCCTGAGGTCACTGGAGCAACACGAAAGTTCTCCGTGGACCCCAAATAAACTCGAGATGAGAGCTTAGTCCCTGGCTTCGACTCAAGAGGAATACCAACTTTCCACAAGCACCTCAAGAGGAGGCTTCTCTCAGCTACAGGTATGTGAGAGGGACCCTGAGTTTGTGGCCTCAAGTGGAATGGACACAGAGATGCTCTGACTCGAAGTAAGGCCGGATATCCCTGCAGTGAATTGAATGCAGGCTCGTCTTGCATCTCCCAAGACGAAGGGATGTCTGAATCCGCTGTGGAGACCACATAGAAAGACCTAGTCCTCCGCCTCATCGCGACCGGAGGCCTCACATCCTTTGAAAACTCGAGAGGTCCACAGAGATCAATGCTTCCAAAGGAGACGATGCCTGACTCCTCTTGAAAATGGATAGGAGTCCCAGGATCCCTGTGGCACGTGGAAAGGGACCCTGGGTCTCCCGCCTCACGTGGATACGTGTCCCAATTGCCATGCCAAGACTCGAGGAGAATCCCGAGGTGTCCCTCGCACCTAGGCAGGAGTCCTGACGTCGCTGAACAAACACGTGTCTGGAAGGGCCCTCCCCGTCGTAACTCGAGAATATACCCCAGGTTCCGGCCGCAACTCGAGAAAAACCATGAGACTACCCCCTCGCCGCTGGATGAGGCCCGATTCCCCTGGACTGCGTGCAGAGCAATTCCGTGTTCCACATCAAACATGAAAGGAGCCTTGATTTCCTTGATGGCACTCCAGAGAAAACCCAAGATCACTGTCTCAAGTCTAGAGGGATCCTGAGGTCAATGGAGCAACACGAAAGGGCTCCGTGGACCCCAAATCAACTCGAGATGAGAGATTAGTCCCTGGCTTCAATTCAAGAGGAATACGAATTTTCCACAAGCACCTCAAGAGGAGGCTTCTCTCAGCTACAGGTATGTGAGAGGAACCCTGAGTTTGTGGCCTCAAGTAGAATGGACACCGAGATGCTCTGGCTCGAAGTAAGGCCGGATATCCCTGCAGCGAATTGAATGCAGGCTCGTCTTGCATCTCCCGAGACGAAGGGATGTCTGAATCCCCTGTGGAGACCACAGAGAAAGACCTAGTCCTCTGCCTCATCGCGACCGGAGGCCTCACATCCTTAGAAAACTCGAGAGGTCTGCGGAGATCAATGCTTCCAAAGGAGACGATGCCTGACTCCTCTTGAAAATGGATAGGAGTCCCAGGATCCCTGTGGCACGTGGAAAGGGACCCTGGGTCTCCCGCCTCACGTGGAGACGCGTCCAAATTGCCATGCCAAGACTCGAGGAGAATCCCGAGGTGTCCCTCGCACCTAGGCAGGAGTCCTGACGTCGCTGAACAAACCTGTGTCTGGAAGTGCCCTCCCCGTCGTAACTCGAGAATATACCCCAGGTTCCGGCCGCAACTCTAGAAAAACCATGAGACTTCCCCCTCCCCAGGAGATGAGGCCCGATTCCCCTGCACTGTGTGCAGAGCAATTCCGTGTTCCACTTCAAACGTGAAAGGAGCCTTGATTTCCTTGATGGCACTCCAGAGAAAACCCAAGATCACTGTCTAAAGTTTAGAGGGATCCTGAGGTCACTGGAGCAACATGAAAGGGCTCCGTGGACCCCAAATCAACTCGAGATGAGAGCTTAGTCCCTGGCTTAGACTCAAGAGGAATACCAACTTTCCACAAGCACCTCAAGAGGAGGCTTCTCTCAGCTACAGGTAAGTGAGAGAGACCCTGAGTTTGTGGCCTCAAGTGCAATGGACACCGATATGCTCTGACTCGAAGTAAGGCCGGATATCCCTGCAGTGAATTGAATGCAGGCTCGTCTTGCATCTCCCAAGACGAAGGGATGTCTGAATCCCCTGTGGAGACCACAGAGAAAGACCTAGTCCTCCGCCTCATCGTGACCGGAGGCATCAGATCCTTTGAAAACTCGAGAGGTCTGCAGAGATCAATGCTTCCAAAGGAGACGATGCCTGACTCCTCTTGAAAATGGATAGGAGTCCCAGGATCACTGTGGCACGTGGAAAGGGACCGTGGGTCTCCCGCCTCACGTAGAGACGCGTCTCAATTGCCATGCCAAGACACGAGGAGAATCCCGAGGTGTCCCTCGCACCTAGGGAGGAGTCCTGACGTCGCTGAACAAACACGTGTCTGGAAGGGCCCTCCCCGTCCTAACTCGAGAATATACCCCAGGTTCCGGCCGCAACTCGAGAAAAACCATGAGACTTCCCCCTCGCCGCGAGATGAGGCCCGATTCCCCTGCACTGCGTGCAGAGCAATTCCGTGTTCCACATCAAACGTGAAAGGAGCCTTGATTTCCTTCATGGCACTCCAGAGAAAACCCAAGATCACTGTCACAAGTCTAGAGGGATCCTGAGGTCAATGGAGCAACACGAAAGGGCTCCGTGCACCCCAAATCAACTCGAGATGAGAGCTTAGTCCCTGGCTTCGACTCAAGAGGAATACCAACTTTCCACAAGCACCTCAAGAAGAGGCTGCTCTCAGCTACCGGTATGTGAGAGGGACCCTGAATTTGTGGCCTCAAGTGTAATGGACACCGAGATGCTCTGACTCAAAGTAAGGCCGGATATCCCTGCAGTGAATTGAATGCAGGCTCGACTTGCATATCTCAAGACGAAGGGATGTCTGAATCCCCTGTGGAGACGATAGAGAAAGACCTAGTCCTCTGCTTCATCGCGACTGGAGGCCTCACATCCTTTGAAAACACGAGAGGCCTGGGGAGATCAATGCTTCCAAAGGAGACAATGCCTGACTCCTTTGAAAATGGATAGGAGTCCCAGGATCCCTGTGGCACGTGGAAAGGGACCCTGGGACTCCCGCCTCACGTGGAGAAGCGTCCCAATTGCCATGCCAAGACTCGAGGAGAATCCCGAGGTGTCCCTCGCACCTAGGCAGGAGTCCTGACGTCGCTGAACAAACACGTGTCTGGAAGGGCCCTCCCCGTCGTAACTCGAGAATATACCCCAGGTTCCGGCCGCAACTCGAGAAAAACCATGAGACTTCCCACTCGCTGCAAGATGAGGCCCGAATCCCCTGGACTGCGTGCAGAGCAATTCCGTGTTCCACATCAAACGTGAAAGGAGCCTTGATTTCCTTGATGGCACTCCAGAGAAAACCCAAGATCACTGTCTCAAGTCTAGAGGGATCCTGAGGTCACTTTAGCAACACGAAAGGGCTCCGTGCACCCCAAATCAATTAGAGATGAGAGCTTAGTCCCTGGCTTCGACTCAAGAGGAATACCAACTTTCCACAAGTACCTCAAGAGGAAGCTTCTCTCAGCTACAGGTATGTGAGAGGGACCCTGAGTTTGTGGCCACAAGTGGAAAGGACACCAAGATGCTCTGACTCGAAGTAAGCCCGGATATCCCTGCAGTGAATTCAATGCAGGCTCGTCTTGCATCTCCCAAGACGAAGGGATGTCTGAATCCCCTGTGGAGACGACATAGAAAGACCTAGTCCTCAGCCTCATCGCGACCGGAGGCCTCACATCCTATGAGAACTTGAGAGGTGTGCGGAGATCAATGCTTCCAAAGGAGACGATGCAGGCTCGTCTTGCATCTCCCAAGACGAAGGGATGTCTGAATCCCCTGTGGAGACCGCAGAGAAAGACCGAGTTCTCCGCCTCATCGCGACCGGAGGCCTCACATCCTTTGAAAACTCGAGAGGTCCGCGGAGATCAATACTTCCGAAGGAGACGATGTCTGACTCCTCTTGAAAATGGATAGGAGTCCCAGGATCCCTGTGGCACGTGGAAAGGGACCCTGGGTTTCCCGCCTCACGTGGAGACGCATCCCAATTGCCATGCCAAAACTCGAGGAGAATCCCGAGGTGTCCCTCGCACCTAGGCAGGAGTCCTGACGTCGCTGAACAAACACGTGTCTGGAAGGGCCCTCCCCGTCGTAACTCGAGAATATACCCCAAGTTCCGGCCGCAACTGGAGAAAAACCATGAGACTTCCCCCTCGCCGCGAGATGAGGCCCGATTCCCCTGCACTCCGTGCAGAGCAATTCCGTGTTCCACATCAAACATGATAGGAGCCTTGATTTCCTTGATGGCACTCCAGAGAAAACCCAAGATCACTGTCTCAAGTCTAGAGGGATCCTGAGGTCACTGGCGCAACACGAAAGGGCTCCGGGGACCCCAAATCAACTCGAGATGAGAGCTTAGTCCCTGGCTTCGACTCAAGAGGAATACCAACTTTCCACAAGCACCTCAAGAGGAGGCTTCTCTCAGCTACAGGTATGTGAGAGGGACCCTGAGTTTGTGGCCTCAAGTGGAAAGGACACCGAGATGCTCGACTCGAAGTAAGGCTGGATATCCCTGCAGTGAATTGAATGCAGGCTCGTCTTGCATCTCCCAAGACGAAGGGATGTCTGAATCCCCTGTGGAGACTGCAGAGAAAGACCGAGTTCTCCGCCTCATCGCGACCGGAGGCCTCACATCCTTTGAAAACTCGAGAGGTCCGCGGAGATCAATGCTTCCAAAGGAGACGATGCCTGACTCCTCTTGAAAATGGAAAGGAGTCCCAGGATCCCTGTGACACGTGGAAAGGGACCCTGGGTCTCCCGCCTCACTTGGAGACGCGTCCCAATTGCCCTGCCAAGACTCGAGGAGAATCCCGAGGTGTCCCTCGCACCTAGGCAGGAGTCCTGACGTCGCTGAACAAACACGTGTCTGGAAGGGCCCTTCCCGTCATAACTCGAGAATATACCCCAGGTACCGGCCGCAACTCGAGAAAAACCATGAGATTTCCCCCTCGCCGCGAGTTGAGGCCCGATAACCCTGCACTGCATGCAGAGCAATTCCGTGTTCCACATCAAACGTGAAAGGAGCCTTGATTTCCTTGATGGCACTCCAGAGAAAACCCAAGATCACTGTCTCAAGACTAGAGGGATCCTGAGGTCACTGGGCCAACAGGAAAGGGCTCCGTGGACCCCAAATCAACTCGAGATGAGAGCTTAGTCCCTGGCTTCGACTCAAGAGGAATACCAACTTTCCACAAGCACCTCAAGAGGAGGCTTCTCTCAGCTACAGGTATGTGAGACGGACCCTGAGTTTGTGGCCTCAAGTGGAATGGACACCGAGATGCTCTGATTCGAAGTAAGGCCGGATATCCCTGCAGTGAATTGAATGCAGGCTCGTCTTGCATCTCCCAAGACGAAGGGATGTCTGAATCCCCTGTGGAGACCGCAGAGAAAGACCGAGATCTCTGCCTCATCGCGACCGGAGGCCTCACATCCTTTGAAAACTCGAGAGGTCCGCGGAGATCAATGCTTCCAAAGGAGACGATGCCTGACTCCTCTTGAAAATGGAAAGGAGTCCCAGGATCCCTGTGGCACGTGGAAAGGGACCCTGTGTCTCCCGCCTCACGTGGAAACGCGTCCCAATTGCCATGCCAAGTCTCGAGGAGAATCCCGAGGTGTCCCTCGCATCTAGGCAGGAGTCCTGACTTCGCTGAACAAACACGTGTCTGGAAGGGCCCTCCCCGTCGTAACTCGAGAATATACCCCATGTTCCGGCCGCAACTCGAGAAAAACCATGAGACTTCGCCCTCGCCGCGAGATGAGGCCCGATTCCCCTGCACTGCGTGCAGAGCATATCCGTGTTCCACATCAAACGTGAAAGGAGCCTTTATTTCCTTGATGGGACTCCAGTGAAAAACCAAGATCACTGTCTCAAGTCTAGAGGGATCCTGAAGTCACTGGAACAACACGAAAGGGCTCCGTGGACCACAAATCAACTCGAGATGAGAGCTTAGTCCCTGGCTTCGACTCAAGAGGAATACCAACTTTCCACAAGCACCTCAACAGGAGGCTTCTCTCAGCAACAGGTATGTGAGAGGGACCCTGAGTTTGTGGCCTCAAGTGGAATGGACACCGAGATGCTCTGACTCGAAGTAAGGCCGTATATCCCTTCAGTGATTGAATGCAGGCTTGTCTTGCATCTCCCAAGACGAAGGGATGTCTTAATCCCCTGTGGAGACCACAGAGAAAGACCTAGTCCTCTGCCTCAAAGCGACCGGAGGCCTCACATCCTTTGAAAACTCGAGAGGTCTGCGGAGATCAATGCTTCCAAAGGAGACGATGCCTGACTCCTCTTGAAAATGGATCGAAGTCCCAGGATCACTGTGGCACGTGGAAAGGGACCCTAGGTCTCCCGCCGCACGTGGAGACGCGTCCCAATTGCCATGCCAAGACTCGAGGAGAATCCCGAGGTGTCCCTCGCACCTAGGCAGGAGCCCTGACGTCGATGAAGAAACACGTGTCTGGAAGGGCCCTCCATGTCGTAACTCGAGAATATACCCCAGTTACCGGCCGCAGCTCGAGAGAAACCATGAGACTTCCCCCTCGCGGCGAGATGAGGAATGATTCCCCTGCCCTGCGTGCAGAGCAATTCCGTATTCCACCTCAAAAGTAAAAGGAGCCTTGATTTCCTTGATGGCACTCCAGAGAAAACCCAAGATCACTGTCTCAAGTCTAGAGGGATCCTGAGGTCACTGGAGCAACACGAAAGGGCTCCGTGGACCCCAAATCAACTCGAGATGAGAGCTTAGTCCCTGGCTTCGACTCAAGAGGAATACCAACTTTCCACAAGCACCTCAAGAGGAGGCTTCTCTCAGCTACAGGTATGTGACAGGGACCCTGAATTTGTGGCCTCAAGTGTAATGGACACCGAGATGTTCTGACTCGAAGTAAGGCCGGATATCCCTGCAGTGAATTGAATGCAGGCTCGTCTTGCATCTCCCAAGATGAAGGGATGTCTGAATCCCCTGTGGAGACGACAGAGAAAGAACTAGTCTTCCGCCTCATCGCGACCGGAGGCCTCACATCCTTTGAAAACTCGAGAGGTCTGCGGAGATCAATGCTTCCAAAGGAGACGATGCCTGCCTCCTCTTGAAAATGGATTGAAGTCCCAGGATCACTGTGGCACGTGGAAAGGGACCCTGGGTCTCCCGCCTCACGTGGAGACGCGTCCCAATTGCCATGCCAAGACTCGAGGAGAATCCCGAGGTGTCCCTCGCACCTAGGCAGGAATCCTGCCGTTGCGGAACAAACACGTGTCTGGAAGGGCCCTCCCCGTCGTAACTCGAGAATATACCCCAGGTTCCGGCCGCAACTCGAGAAAAACCATGAGATTTCCCCCTCGCCGCGAGATGAGGCACGATTCCCCTGCACTGCGTGCAGAGCAATTCCGTGTTCCACATCAAAAGTGAAAGGAGCCTTGATTTCCTTGCTGGCACTCCAGAGAAAACCCAAGATTACTGTCTCAAGTCTAGAGGGATCCTGAGGTCACTGGAGCAACACGAAAGGGCTCCGTGGACCCCAAATCAACTCGAGGTGAGACCTTAGTCCCTGGTTTCGACTCAAGACGAATACCAACTTTCCACAAGCACCTCAAGAGGAGGATTCTCTCAGCTACAGGTAAGTGAGAGGGACCCTGAGTTTGTGGCCTCAAGTGGAATGGACACCGAGATGCTCTGACTCGAAGTAAGGCCAGATATCCCTGCAGTGAATTGAATGCAGGCACGTCTTGCATTTCCCAAGACGAAGGGATGTCTGAATCCCCTGTGGAGACCACAGAGAAAGACCTAATTCTCCGCCTCATCGCGAGCGGAGGCCTCACATCCTTTGAAAACTCGAGAGGTCCGCGGAGATCAATGCTTCCAAAGGAGACGATGCCTGACTCCTCTTGAAAATGGATAGGAGTCCCAGGATCCCTGTGGCACGTGGAAAGGGAACCTGGGTCTCCCGCCTCATGTGGAGATGCGTCCCAATTGCCATGCCAAGACTCGAGGGGAATCCCGAGGTGTCCCTCGCACCTAGGCAGGAGTCCTGACGTCGCTGAACAAACACGTGTCTGGAAGGGCCCTCCCCATCGTAACTCGAGAATATACCCTAGGTTCCGGCCGCAACTCGAGAAAAACCATGAGACTTCCCCCTCGCTGCGACATGAGGCCCGATTCCCCTGCACTGCGTGCAGAGCAATTCCGTGTTCCACATCAAACGTGAAAGGAGCCTTGATTTCCTTGATGGCATTCCAAAGAAAACCCAAGATCACTGTATCAAGTCTAGAGGGATCCTGAGGTCACTGTACCAACACGAAAGGGCTCCGTGGACCGCAAATCAACTCGAGATGAGAGCTTAGTCCCTGGCTTCGACTCAAGAGGAATACCAACTTTCCACAAGCACCTCAAGAGGAGGCTTCTCTCAGCTACAGGTATGTGACAGGGACCCTGAATTTGTGGCCTCAAGTGTAATGGACACCGAGATGTTCTGACTCGAAGTAAGGCGGATATCCCTGCAGTGAATTGAATGCAGGCTCGTCTTGCATCTCCCAAGATGAAGGGATGTCTGAATCCCCTGTGGAGACGACAGAGAAAGAACTAGTCCTCCGCCTCATCGCGACCGGAGGCCTCACATCCTTTGAAAACTCGAGAGGTCTGCGGAGATCAATGCTTCCAAAGGAGACGATGCCTGCCTCCTCTTGACAATGGATAGAAGGCCCAGGATCACTGTGGCACGTGGAAAGGGACCCTGGGTCTCCCGCCTCACGTGGAGACGCGTCCCAATTGCCATGCCAAGACTCGAGGAGAATCCCGAGGTGTCCCTCGCACCTAGGCAGGAATCCTGACGTCGCGGAACAAACACGTGTCTGGAAGGGCCCTCCCCGTCGTAACTCGAGAATATACCCCAGGTTCTGGCCGCAACTCGAGAAAAACCATGAGATTTCCCCCTCGCCGCGAGATGAGGCACGATTCCCCAGCACTGCGTGCAGAGCAACTCCGTGTTCCACATCAAAAGTGAAAGGAGCCTTGATTTCCTTGCTGGCACTCCAGAGAAAACCCAAGATTACTGTCTCAAGTCTAGAGGGATCCTGAGGTCACTGTACCAACACGAAAGGGCTCCGTGGACCCCAAATCAACTCGAGATGAGAGCTTAGTCACTGGCTTCGACTCAAGAGGAATGCCAACTTTCCACAAGCACCTCAAGAGGAGGCTTCTCTCAGCTACAGGTATGTGAGAGGGACCCTGAGTTTGTGGCCTCAAGTGGAATGGACACCGAGATGCTCTGACTCGAAGTAAGGCCGGATATCCCTGCAGTGAATTGAATGCAGGCTAGTCTTGCATCTCCCAAGACGAAGGGTTGTCTGAATCCCCTGTGGAGC